>NC_133750.1:6792287-6882287 GCF_048934315.1 Petromyzon marinus
CCCCATCACCCCCCACCAATGCCCCACCACTCCCCACCAATGCCCCCCCCCACCCCCACCAATGCCCCATCACCCCCCACCAATCCCCCCCCCAACCCCCACCAATGCCCCATCACCCCCCACCAATGCCCCACCACTCCCCACCAATGCCCCCCCACCCCCACCAATGCCCCATCACCCCCCACCAATACCCCCCCCACCAATGCCCCCCCACCAATGCCCCATCAATGCCCCCCCACCAATGCCACATCACCCCCCACCAATGCCCCCCGACCCCCCACCAATGCCCCCCCACCCCCAACCAATGCCCACCCCACTCCCCACCAATGCCCCATCACCCCCCACCAATGCCCCCCCACCCCCCACCAATGCCCCATCACCCCCCACCAATCCCCCCCACCCCCCACCAATGCCCCCCCACCAATGCCCCCACCACCCCCCACCAATTCCCCCCCACCCCCCACCAATGCCCCATCACCCCCCACCAATGCCCCCCAACAATGCCCCCCATCACCCCCCACCAATGCCCCCCCACCCCCCACCAATGCCCCCCCACCCCCCACCAATGCCCCACCACCCCCCACCAATGCCCCCCACCAATGCCCCCACCCCCCCACCAATTCCCCCCACCAATGCCCCCACCCCCCACCAATGCCCCCCCCACCAATGCCCCCCACCAATGCCCCCACCCCTCACCAATGCCCCCCCCCCACCAATGCCCCCCCACCCCCCACCAATGCCCCCCCACCCCCCACCAATGCCCCCCCACCAATGCCCCCCCACACCCCACCAATTCCCCCCCACCCCCCACCAATGCCTCCACCCCCCACCAATGCCCCCCACCCCCCACCAATGCCCCCCACCCCCCACCAATGCCCCCCCACCCCCCACCAATGCCCCCCCACCAATGCCCCCCCACCCCCCACCAATGGCCCCCACCAATGCCCCCCCACCAATGCCCCCTGCCTCCACCAATGCCCCCCCACCAATGCCCCGCCACCCCCCACCAATGCCCCATCACCCCCCACCAATGCCCCACCACTCCCCACCAATGCCCCCCCACCAATGCCCCACCAATGCCCCCCACCAATCCCCCCCCCAACCCCCACCAATGCCCCATCACCCCCCACCAATGACCCCCCCACCAATGCCCCCCCACCAATGCCCTCCCCACCCCCCACCAATGCCCCCCCAACCCCCACCAATGCCCCCCCCACCAATGCCCCCCACCCCCCACCAATGCCCCCCCACCAATGCCCCCACCAATGCCCCCCACCAATGCCCCCAACCCTCACCAATGCCCCCCCCCCACCAATGCCCCCCACCCCCCACCAATGCCCCCCCACCCCCCACCAATGCCCCCCCACCAATGCCCCCCCACACCCCACCAATTCCCCCCCACCCCCCACCAATGCCCCCCACCCCCCACCAATGCCCCCCCACCAATGCCCCCCACCCCCCACCAATGCCCCCCCCACCCCCCACCAATGCCCCATCACCCCCCACCAATGCCCCCCCCCACCAATGCCCCCCCACCAATGCCCTCCCCACCCCCCACCAATGCCCCCCCCCCAACCCCCACCAATGCCCCCCCACCAATGCCCCCCACCCCCCACCAATGCCCCCCACCAATGCCCCCCACCAATGCCCCCCACCAATGCCCCCAACCCTCACCAATGCCCCCCCCCCACCAATGCCCCCCACCCCCCACCAATGCCCCCCCACCCCCCACCAATGCCCCCCCACCAATGCCCCCCCACACCCCACCAATTCCCCCCCCACCCCCCACCAATGCCCCCCACCCCCCACCAATGCCCCCCCACCAATGCCCCACCCCCCACCAATGCCCCCCCACCCCCCACCAATGCCCCATCACCCCCCACCAATTCCCCCCCACCAATGCCCCCCACCAATGCCCCCCCACACCCCACCAATGCCCCCCCACCAATGCCCCCTGCCCCCACCAATGCCCTCCCACCAATGCCCCACCACCCCCCACCAATGCCCCATCACCCCCCACCAATGCCCCACCACTCCCCACCAATGCCCCCCCCACCCCCACCAATGCCCCATCACCCCCCACCAATCCCCCCCCCAACCCCCACCAATGCCCCATCACCCCCCACCAATGCCCCACCACTCCCCACCAATGCCCCCCCCACCCCCACCAATGCCCCATCACCCCCCACCAATACCCCCCCCACCAATGCCCCCCCAACAATGCCCCACCAATGCCCCCCCACCAATGCCCCATCACCCCCCACCAATGCCCCCCCCCACCCCCAACCAATGCCCACCCCACTCCCCACCAATGCCCCATCACCCCCCACCAATGCCCCCCCACCAATGCCCCATCACCCCCCACCAATCCCCCCCCACCCCCCACCAATGCCCCCCCACCAATGCCTCCACCACCCCCCACCAATTCCCCCCCACCCCCCCACCAATGCCCCATCACCCCCCACCAATGCCCCCCCAACAATGCCCCCCCCCATCACCCCCCACCAATGCCCCCCCACCCCCCACCAATGCCCCCCACCCCCCACCAATGCCCCACCACCCCCCACCAATGCCCCCCCACCAATGCCCCCACCACCCCCCACCAATTCCCCCCCACCAATGCCCCCACCCCCCACCAATGCCCCCCACCAATGCCCCCCACCAATGCCCCCCACCAATGCCCCCCACCCCTCACCAATGCCCCCCCCACCAATGCCCCCCCACCCCCCACCAATGCCCCCCCACCCCCCACCAATGCCCCCCCCACCAATGCCCCCCCACACCCCACCAATTCCCCCCACCCCCCACCAATGCCCCCCACCCCCCACCAATGCCCCCCACCAATGCCCCCACCCCCCACCAATGCCCCCCCACCCCCCACCAATGCCCCATCACCCCCCACCAATTCCCCCCCACCCCCCACCAATGCCCCCCACCAATGCCCCCCCACCCCCCACCAATGGCCCCCACCAATGCCCCCCACCAATGCCCCCTGCCCCCACCAATGCCCCCCCCACCAATGCCCCGCCACCCCCCACCAATGCCCCATCACCCCCCACCAATGCCCACCACTCCCCACCAATGCCCCCCCACCAATGCCCCACCAATGCCCCCCACCAATCCCCCCCCAACCCCCACCAATGCCCCATCACCCCCCACCAATGCCCCCCCCCACCAATGCCCCCCACCAATGCCCCACCAATGCCCCCCCACCAATGCCCCATCACCCCCCACCAATGCCCACCCCACTCCCCACCAATGCCCCATCACCCCCCACCAATGCCCCCCACCCCCCACCAATGCCCCATCACCCCCCACCAATCCCCCCACCCCCCACCAATGCCCCCCACCAATGCCCCCCACCCCCCACCAATGCCCCCCCACCAATGCCCCCACCACCCCCCACCAATTCCCCCCCACCCCCCACCAATGCCCCATCACCCCCCACCAATGCCCCCCCAACAATGCCCCCCCATCACCCCCCACCAATGCCCCCCCATCCCCCACCAATGCCCCTCAACTCATCCCCCCGCGTGTCTCCACCCCCCACCAATGCCCCATCACCCCCCACCAATGCCCCCCCACCAATGCCCCCCACCCCCCACCAATGCCCCATCACCCCCCACCAATGCCCCCCCACCAATGCCCCTCAACTCATCCCCCCGCGTGTCTCCACCCCCCACCCCCACCAATGCCCCATCACCCCCCACCAATGCCCCCCCACCAATGCCCCCCCCATCAATGCCCCCCCCACCCCCCACCAATGCCCCATCACCAATGCCCCCCCACCAATGCCCCTCAACTCATCCCCCCGCGTGTCTCCACCCCCCACCCCCCACCAATGCCCCATCACCCCCCACCAATGCCCCCCACCAATGCCCCCCACCAATGCCCCCCCCACCAATGCCCCCCCCACCAATGCCCCCCACCAATGCCCCCCCCACCAATGCCCCCCACCAATTCCCCATCACCCCCCCCCCCCCACCAATGCCCCATCACCCCCCCACCAATGCCCCCACCAATGCCCCCCCACCAATGCCCCCCCACTAATGCCCCCCACCCCCCATTAATGCCCCCCCACCAATGCCCCCACCCCCCACCAATGCCCCACCCCCCACCAATGCCCCCCACCAATGCCCCCCACCAATGCCCCCCCCCACCAATGCCCCCCACCCCCCACGAATGCCCCCACCCCCCACCAATGCCCCCACCCCCCACCAATGCCCCCACCCCCCACCAATTCCCCATTACCCCCCACCAATTCCCCATCACCCCCCACCAATGCCCCCCCACCAATGCCTCACCACCCCCCACCAATGCCCCCACCCCCCACGAATGCCCCCACCCCCCCCACCAATGCCCCCCCACCAATGCCCCCACCCCCCCACCAAATCCCCCCCACCCCCCACCAATGCCCCCCACCAATGCCCCCCACCCCCCACCAATGCCCCCCCACCAATGCCTCACCACCCCCCACCAATGCCCCACCACCCCCCACCAATGCCCCCCACCAATGCCCCCACCAATGCCCCCCCCACCAATGCCCCCCACCCCCCACGAATGCCCCCCACCCCCCACCAATGCCCCCCACCAATGGCCCCCACCAATGCCCCCCACCAATTCCCCATCACCCCCCCACCAATGCCCCCCCACCCCTCACCAATTCCCCATCACCCCCCACCAATTCCCCATCACCCCCCACCAATGCCCCACCAATGCCCCCCCACCAATGCCCCATCACCCCCCACCAATGCCCCTCCCACCCCCCACCAATGCCCCCCCCACCCCCAACCAATGCCCACCCCACTCCCCACCAATGCCCCATCACCCCCCACCAATGCCCCCCCACCCCCCACCAATTCCCCATCACCCCCCACCAATCCCCCACCCCCCACCAATGCCCCCCACCAATGCCCTCCACCAATGCCCCCACCCCCCACCAATGCCCCCCACCCCCCACCAATGCCCCCCCACCCCCCACCAATGCCCCCCCACCAATGCCCCCACCACCCCCCACCAATTCCCCCCCACCCCCCACCAATGCCCCATCACCCCCCACCAATGCCCCCCAACAATGCCCCCCCCATCACCCCCCACCAATGCCCCCCCATCCCCCACCAATGCCCCTCAACTCATCCCCCCGCGTGTCTCCACCCCCCACCAATGCCCCCCACCCCCCACCAATTCCCCATCACCCCCCACCAATTCCCATCACCCCCCACCAATGCCCCCCCTACCAATGCCCCTCAACTCATCCCCCCGCGTGTCTCCACCCCCCACCCCCCACCAATGCCCCATCACCCCCCACCAATGCCCCCCCACCAATGCCCCCCCACCAATGCCCCCCCCACCCCCCACCAATGCCCCATCACCAATGCCCCCCCACCAATGCCCCTCAACTCATCCCCCCGCGTGTCTCCACCCCCCACCCCCCACCAATGCCCCATCACCCCCCACCAATGCCCCCCCCACCAATGCCCCCCCACCAATGCCCCCCCACCAATGCCCCCCCACCAATGCCCCCCCCACCAATGCCCCCCACCAATTCCCCATCACCCCCCCACCAATGCCCCATCACCCCCCACCAATGCCCCACCAATGCCCCCCCACCAATGCCCCCCCACTAATGCCCCCCACCCCCCATTAATGCCCCCCACCAATGCGCCCACCCCCCACCAATGCCCCACCCCCCCACCAATGCCCCCCACCAATGCCCCCCACCAATGTCCCCACCAATGCCCCCCACCCCCCACGAATGCCCCCCACCCCCCCCACCAATGCCCCCCACCCCCCACCAATGCCCCCCACCCCCACCAATTCCCCATTACCCCCCACCAATTCCCCATCACCCCCCACCAATGCCCCCCCACCAATGCCTCACCACCCCCCACCAATGCCCCCCACCCCCCACGAATGCCCCCCCCCCACCAATGCCCCCCCACCAATGCCCCCACCCCCCCACCAAATCCCCCCACCCCCCACCAATGCCCCCCCACCAATGCCCCCCACCAATGCCCCCCCACCAATGCCTCACCACCCCCCACCAATGCCCCACCACCCCCACCAATGCCCCCCACCAATGCCCCCACCAATGCCCCCCCCACCAATGCCCCCCACGAATGCCCCCCACCCCCCACAAATGCCCCCCCACCAATGGCCCCCACCAATGCCCCCCACCAATTCCCCATCACCCCCCACCAATGCCCCCCCACCCCTCACCAATTCCCCATCACCCCCCACCAATTCCCCATCACCCCCCACCAATGCCCCCCCACCAATGCCCCCCCACCAATGCCTCAGCCCGCTCACCACCCCCCAACAATGCCCCCCACCCCCCACGAATGCCCCCCACCAATGCCCCACCCCCCACCAATGCCCCCCCACCAATGCCCCACCCCCCACCAATGCCCCCCACCCCCCACCAATGCCCCCCCCACTCCCCACCAATGCCCCATCACCCCCCACCAATTCCCCCATCACCCCCCCCCCCACCCCCCACCAATGCCCCATCACCAATGCCCCCCACCCCCCCACCAATTCCCCATCACCCCCCACCAATTCCCCATCACCCCCCACCAATGCCCCCCTACCAATGCCCCTCAACTCATCCCCCCTGCGTGTCTCCACCCCACCCACCCACCCCCAGCCTCATCTACTGGGTGACGTTGGCTTTGCCCCCGTGGTGCCCCCCGTTCGGCTCCGCCCTCACGCTGCTGCCCTCGCTGGCGCTGGGCGCCTTCAACGCCTACGGAGTGGCAGCCCTCGGCCTGGGCCACCGCCTCGACGCCCGCGGGCCCGAGCCCACCGTGGCCACGCCGCCCGGCGGGCAGCCCTTCGCGGGCCTCGGCTGGGGGCTGGGGTAGGCCGAAGCCTGGGGTAGGCCGAAGCCTGGGGTAGGCCCGGGCCTCGGGTAGGCCGGGGCCTGGGCTAGGCCGAAGCCTGGGGTAGGCCGGGGCCTGGGGTAGGTCGGTGCCTGGGGTAGGCCGAAGCCAGGGGTAGGCAGGGGCCTGGGCCAGGTCGGGGCCTGGGGTAGGCCGAAGCCTGGGGTAGGTCGGGGCCTGGGGTAGGCCGAAGCCAGGGGTAGGCCCGGGCATCGGGGTTGGCCCGGGCCTGGGCTAGGCCGAAACCTGGGGTAGGCCGAAGCCTGGGGTATGCCCGGGCCTCGGGGTAGGTCGGGGCCTCGGGTAGGTCACGGCCCTGATCTAGGTCGAAGCCTGGGGTAGGCCGAAGCCTGGGGTAGGCCCGGGCCTCGGGTAGGCCCGGGCCTCGGGGTTGGCCGGGGCCTCGGGTAGGTCGGGGCCTGGGCTAGACCGAAGCCGGGGCCAGGCCTGGGCCTGGGGTAGGCCGACGCCTGGGGTAGGCCCGGGCCTCGGGTAGGCCGGGGCTGCGCTAGGCCGAAGCCTGGGGTAGGCCGAAGCCTGGGTTAGGCCGGGGCCTGGGCCAGGTCGGGGCCTGGGGTAGGCCGAAGCCTGGGGTAGGCAGAAGCCTGGGGTAGGCCCGGGCCTGGGGTAGGCCGGGGCCTCGGGTAGGCCGGGGCCTCGGGTAGGCCGGGGCCTGGGCTAGGCCGAAGCCTGGGCTAGGCCGAAGCCTGGGGTAGGCCTGGGCCTGTGCTAGGCCTAAGCCTGGGCTAGACCCTCGCACACTTTTATAACTTTGGTATTCAATCGTTGGACATGGGTTTTAATTAAAAATAATGCATCTTTTTGTGGGATTAAGGAAATTTGCCAACGATTTTAACGATCTGCTTATTGTGTAAAAATAATAATGTCTGTAACGATGATTCGCGCTTTAATATTCAAATAAAATATCTTAAACTTCAAGCAGCGGTCCTTGAACATTCTAAGCGAGTCTGTGGGTCTCGTTGTGTCTCTGATGAGTCTATGGGTCTCTGTGTGGTGGTGAGTCTATGGGTCTCTGTGTGGTGGTGAGTCTATGGGTATCTGTGTGGTGGTGAGTCTATGGGTCTCTGGTGGTGAGTCTATGGGTCTCTGTGTGGTGGTGAGTCTATGGGTCTCTGTGTGGTGGTGAGTCTATGGGTCTCTGTGTGGTGATGAGTCTATGGGTCTCTGTGTGGTGACGAGTCTATGGGTCTCTGTGTGGTGGTGAGTCTATGGGTCTCTGTGTGATGAGCCTATGGGTCTCTGTGTGGTGGTGAGTCTATGGGTCTCTGTGTAGTGGTGAGCCTATGGGTCTCTGTGCGGTGGTGAGTCTATGGGTCTCTGTGTGGTGGTGAGTCTATGGGTCTCTGTGTGGTGGTGAGTCTGTGGGTCTCTGTGTGGTGGTGAGTCTATGGGTCTCTGTGTGGTAGTGAGTCTATGGGTCTCTATGTGGTGGTGAGTCTATGGGTCTCTGTGTAGTGGTGAGTCTATGGGTCTCTGTGGGGTGGTGAGTCTATGGGTCTCTGTGTGGTGGTGAGTCTATAGGTCTCTGTGTGGTGGTGAGTCTATGGGTCTCTGTGTGGTGGTCAGTCTATGGGTCTCTGTGTGGTGGTGGTGAGTCTATGGGTCTCTGTGTGGTGGTGAGTCTATGGGTCTCTGTGTGGTGGTGAGTCTATGGGTCTCTGTGTGGTGAGTCAATGGGTCTCTGTGTGGTGGTGAGTCTATGGGTCTCTGTGTGGTGGTGAGTCTATGGGTCTCTGTGTGGTGAGTCTATGGGTCTCTGTGTGCTGGTGAGTCTATGGGTCTCTGTGTGGTGGTGAGTCTATGGGTCTCTGTGTGGTGGTGAGTCTGTGGGTCTCTGTGTGGTGGTGAGTCTATGGGTCTCTGTGTGGTGGTGAGTCTATGGGTCTCTTTGTGGTGGTGAGTCTATGGGTCTCTGTGTGGTGAGTCTATGGGTCTGTGTGTGGTGGTGAGTCTATGGGTCTCTGTGTGGTGGTGAGTCTGTGTGTCTCTGTGTGGTGGTGAGTCTGTGGGTCTCTGTGTGGTGGTGAGTCTGTGGGTCTCTGTGTGGTGGTGAGTCTGTGGGTCTCTGTGTGGTGGTGAGTCAATGGGTCTCTGTGTGGTGGTGAGTCTGTGGGTCTCTGTGTGGTGATGAGTCTATGGGTCTCTGTGTGGTGGTGAGTCTATGGGTCTCTGTGTGGTGGTGAGTCTATGGGTCTCTGTGTGGTGGTGAGTCTGTGGGTCTCTGTGTGGTGGTGAGTCTATGGGTCTCTGTGTGGTGGTGAGTCTATGGGTCTCTGTGCGGTGTTGAGTCTGTGGGTCTCTGTGTGGTGGTGAGTCTATGGGTCTCTGTGAGGTGGTGAGTCTATGGGTCTCTGTGTGGTGGTGAGTCTATGGGTCTCTGTGTGGTGGTGAGTCTATGCTTCTCTGTGTGGTGAGTCTATGGGTCTCTGTGTGGTGGTGAGTCTATGGGTCTCGGTGTGAGTGGTGAGTCTATGGGTCTCTGTATGGTAGTGAGTCTATGGGTCTCTGTGTAGTGATGAGTCTATGGGTCTCTGTGTGGTGATGAGTCTATGGGTCTCTGTGGGAGTCTATGGGTCTCTGTGTGAGTCTATGGGTCTCTGTGTGGTGGTGAGTCTATGGGTCTCTGTGAGGTGGTGAGTCTATGGGTCTCTGTGTGGTGGTGAGTCTATGGGTCTCTGTGTGGTGGTGAGTCTATGCTTCTCTGTGTGGTGAGTCTATGGGTCTCTGTGTGGTGGTGAGTCTATGGGTCTCGGTGTGAGTGGTGAGTCTATGGGTCTCTGTATGGTAGTGAGTCTATGGGTCTCTGTGTAGTGATGAGTCTATGGGTCTCTGTGTGGTGATGAGTCTATGGGTCTCTGTGGGAGTCTATGGGTCTCTGTGTGAGTCTATGGGTCTCTGTGTGGTGGTGAGTCTATGGGTCTCTGTGTGGTGGTGAGTCTATGGGTCTCTGTGTGGTGATGAGTCTATCTCTTCTCTAGCCCCGTGCTAGAGAAGGGGTGAGTGTGATAATTTTATTGTTTTATATTTTTATTATTTTATTGTTTTATGTTTTTATTATTTTATTGTTTTATATTTTTTATTATTTTATTGTTTTATATTTTTATTATTTATATTGTTTTATATTTTTATTATTTTATTGTTTTATATTTTTATTATTTTATTGTTTTATATTTTTATTATTTTATTGTTTCCCTATCTACGTGGTGGTGACTTTACCCCTAAGAACCAAGAATAATAATTTTATTGTTTTATATTTTTATAATTTTATAGTTTTATATTTTTATTATTTTATTGTTTTATATTTTTATTATTTTATTGGTTTATATTTTTATTATTTTATTGTTTTATGTTTTATTATTTTATTGTTTTATATTTTTATTATTTTATTGTTTGATATTTTTATTATTTTATTGTTTTTATATCTTTATTATTTTATTGTTTTATATTTTTATTATTTTATTGTTTATATTTTTATTATTTTATTGTTTTATATTTTTACTATTTTATTGTTTTATATTTTTATTATTTTATTCTTGATTATTGCTGCTTTGTGTTACAGTAGAAACGTCGTGATAATTTTATCGGTTTATATTTTTATTATTTTATTGTTTTATATTTTTATTATTTTATTGTTTCGCATTTTTATTATTTTATTGTTTTATATTTTTATTATTTTATTGGTTTACATTTTTATAATTTTATTATTTTATATATTTTTATTATTTTATTGTTTTATATTTTTATTATTTTATTGTTTAATATTTTTATTATTTTATTGTTTTATATTTTTATTATTTTATTGTTTTATATTTTTATAATTTCATTGTTTCATAGTTTTATTATTTTATAGTTTTATATTTTTATTATTTTATTGTTTAATATTTTTTATTATTTTATTGTTTTATATTTTTATTATTTTATTGTTTTATATTTTTATTATTTTGTTGTTTTATATTTTTATTATTTTGTTGTTTTATATTTTTATTATTTTATTGTTTTATATTTTTATTATTTTATTGTTTTATATTTTTATTATTTTGTTGTTTTATATGTTTATTATTTTATTGTTTTATATTTTTATTATTTTATTGTTTTATATTTTTATTATTTTAATGTTTTATATTTTTATTATTTTATTGTTTTATATTTTTATTATTTTATCGTTTTATATTTTTTATTATTTTATTGTTTTAAATTTTTATTATTTTATTGTTTTATATTTTTATTATTTTATTGTTTTATATTTTTATTATTTTATTGTTTTAGATATTTTTGATTTCATTGTTTTATATTTTTATTATTTTATTGTTTTATATTTTTATTATTTTGTTGTTTTATATTTTTATTATTTTATTGTTTTATATTTTTATTATTTTATTCTTGATGATTGCTGCTTTGTGTTGCAGTAGAAACTATCGTGAGAATTTTATTGTTTTATATTTTTATTATTTTATTGTTTTATATTTTTATTATTTTATTGGTTTATATTTTTATTATTTTATTGTTTTGCATTTTTATTATTTTATTGTTTTATATTTTTATTATTTTATTGTTCTATATTTTTTATTATTTTATTGTTTTATATTTTTATTATTTTGTTGTTTTATATTTTTATTATTTTATTGCTTTATATATTTATTATTTTATTGTTTTTATTTTTATTATTTTATTGTTTTGCATTTTTATTATTTTATTGTTTTATATTTTTATTATTTTATTGTTTTAAATTTTTATTATTTAATTGTTTTATATTTTTATTATTTTATTGGTTTATATTTTTATTATTTTATTGTTTTATATTTTTTTTATTTTATTGTTTTATATTTTTATTATTTTGTTGGTTTATACTTTTATCATTTTATTGTTTTATATTTGTATTATTTTATTGTTTTATATTTTTATTATTTTATTGTTTTATATTTTTATAATTTTATTGTTTTATATTTTTATTATTTTATTGTTTATATTTTTATTATTTTATTCTTGATGATTGCTGATTTGTGTCGCAGTAGAAACTATCGTGAGAATTTTATTGTTTTATATTTTTATTATATTATTGTTTTATATTTTTATTATTTTATTGTTTTATATTTTTATTATTTTATTGGTTTATATTTTTATTATTTTGCCGCTCCAGCATTTTTATTATTTTATTATTTTATTGTTTCACATCTTTATTGTTTTATTATTTTATATTTTTATTATTTTATATTTTTATTATTTTATTGGTTTATATTTTTTATAATTTTATTGTTTTATATTTTTATTATATTGTTGTTTTATATTTTTTATTATTTTATTGTTTTATATCTTTATTATTTTATTGGTTTATATTTTTATTATTTTATTGTTTTATATTTTTATTATTTTATTGTTTTATTATTTTGTTGTTTTATATTTTTATTATTTTGTTGTTTTATATTTTTATTAGTTTACTGTTTTATATTTTTATTATTTTATTGTTTTATATTTTTATTATTTTATTGTTTTATATTTTTATTATTTTATTGTTTTATATTTTTATTATTTTATCGGTCTATATTTTTATTATTTAATTGATTTGTATTTTATTATTTCATTGTTTTATAATTTTTATTATTTTATTGTTTTATATTTTTATTAATTTGTTGTTTTATATTTTTATTATTTTATTGTTTTATATTTTCATTATTTTACTGTTTTATATTTTTATTATTTTGTTGTTTTATATTTTTATTATTTTATTGTTATATATTTTTATTGTTTTATATTTTTATTATTTTGTTGTTTTATATTTTTATTATTTTATTGTTTTATATTTTTATATTATTTTTTGTTTTATATTTGTATTATTTTATTGGTTTATATTTTTATTATTTTATTGTTTTATATTTTTATTATTTTATTGTTTAATATTTTTATTATTTAATCGTTTAATATTTTTATTATTTTATTGTTTTATATTTTTATTATTTTATTGTTTTATATTTTTATTATTTTATTCTTGATGATTGCTGTTTTGTGTTACAGTAGAAACTATCGTGAGAATTTTATTGTTTTATATTTTTATTATTTTATTGTTTTATATTTTTATTAATTTATTGGTTTATACGTTTATTATTTTATTGTTTTGCATTTTTATTATTTTAGTGTTTTATATTTTTATTATTTTATTGTTTTATATTTTTATTATTTTATAGTTTTATATTTTTATTATTTTGTTGTTTTATATTTTTATTATTTTATTGTTTTATATTTTTATTATTTTATTGGTTTATATTTTTATTATTTTATTGGTTTATATTTTTATTATTTTATTGTTTTATGTTTTTATTATTTTATTGTTTTTATATCTTTATTATTTTATTGGTTTATATTTTTATTATTTTATTGTTTTATATTTTTATCATGTTATTGTTTTATATTTTTAATTATTTTATTGTTTTATATTTTTATTATTTTATTGTTTTATATTTTTATAATTTTATTGTTTTATATTTTTATTATTTTATTGTTTTATATTTTTATTATGTTATTCTTGATGATTGCTGTTTTGTGTTACAGTAGAAACTATCGTGAGAATTTTATTGTTTTATATTTTTATTATTTTATTGTTTTATATTTTTATTATTTTATTGTTTTATATTTTCAATATTTTATTGTTTTATATTTTTATTATTTTGTTGTTTTATATGTTTATTATTTTATTGTTTTATATTTTTATTATTTTGTTGTTTTATAATTTTATTATTTTATTGTTTTGCATTTTTATTATTTTATTGTTTTATATTTTATTATTTTATTGTTTTACATTTTTATTATTTTATTGTTTTATATTTTTATTATTTTATTGTTTTATATTTTTATTATTTTATCGTTTTATATTTTTTATTATTTTATTGTTTTATATTTTTATTATTTGGTTGTTTTATATTTTTATTATTTTATTGTTTTGCATTTTTATTATTTTATTGTTTTATATTATTTTATTGTTTTACATTTTAATTATTTTATCGTTTTATATTTTTATTATTTTATTGTTTTATATTTTTATTATTTATCGTTTTATATTTTTATAATTTTATTGTTTTATATTTTTATTATTTTGTTGTTTTATATTTTTATTATTTTATTGTTTTATATCTTTATTATTTTATTGTTTTATATTTTTATTATTTTATTGTTTTATATTTGTATTATTTTATTGTTTTATAGTTTTATTATTTTGTTGTTTTATATTTTTATTATTTTGCTGTTTTATATTTTTATTATTTTATTGTTTTATATTTTTTATTATTTTATTGGTTTATATTTTTATTATTTTATTGTTTTATATTTTTATTATTTTATTGTTTTATATTTTTACTATTTTATTGGTTTATATTTTTATTATTTTATTGTTTTATATTTTTATTATGTTATTGGTTTATATTTTTATTATTTTATTGTTTTATATTTTTATTATTTTATTGTTTTATATTTTTATTATTTTGTTGTTTTATATTTTTATTGTTTTATATTTTTATTATTTTAGTGTTTTATATTTTTATTATTTTATTGTTTTATAAATTTATTATTTTATCGTTTTATATTTTTTATTATTTAATTGTTTATATTTTTATTTTTTATTATTTTACAGTTTTATATTTTTATTATTTTATTGTTTTATATTTTTATTATTTTATTGTTTTATATTTTTATTATTTTATTGTTTTATTATTTTATTATTTTATTGTTTTATATTTTTATTATTTTATTGTTTTATATTTTTATTATTTTATTCTTGATGATTGCTGCTTTGTGTTGCAGTAGAAACTATCGTGATAATTTTATTGTTTTATATTTTTATTATTTTATTGTTTTATATTTTCATTATGTTATTGTTTTATATTTTTATTTTATTGTTTTATATTTTTATTATTTTATTGTTTTATATTTTCATTATGTTATTGTTTTATATTTTTATTTTATTGTTTTATATTTTTATTATTTTATTGTTTCATTTTTATTATTTTATTGGTTTATATTTTTATTATTTTATTGTTTTATATTTTTATTATTTTATTGTTTTATATTTTTATTATTTTATTGGTTTATATTTTTATTATTGTATTGTTTTAGATTTTTATTATTTTATTGCTTTATATTTTTATTATTTTATTGCTTTATATTTTTATTATTTTATTGTTTATATTTTTATTATTTTATTGTTTTAGATTTTTATTATTTTATTGCTTTATATTTTTATTATTTTATTGCTTTATATTTTTATTATTTTATTGTTTTATATTTTTATTATTTTTTGGTTTTTATTTTTATTATTTTATTGTTTTATATTTTTCTGCTACTGGCAGTAATGTCCACTAGGAGCGCATTTGTTTGACATCCGAGTGTCCGGATACGCGTGGACGGACATCCACAGACATACACAGACATCCACAGACATACACAGACATCCACAGACATACACAGACAATTAATCCCCTGCCTCCTGTGAGAATTAATCCCCGGTTGAGCTTACCAGTCCACCGCGTCTCCTGCTACTGGCAGTAATGTCCACTAGGAGCGCATTTGTTTGACATCCGAGTGTCTGGATACACATGGACGGACATCCACAGACATACACAGACATCCACAGACATACACAGACATACACAGACATCCACAGACATACACAGACATACACAGACATCCACAGACATACAGACATACACAGACATACACAGACATACACGGACATCCACAGACATACACAGACATACACAGACATCCACAGACATACACAGACATCCACAGACATACACAGACATCCACAGACATCCACAGACATCCACAGACATACACAGACATCCACAGACATACACAGACATCCACAGACATCCACAGACATACACAGACAATTAATCCCCTGCCTCCTGTGAGAATTAATCCCCGGTTGAGCTTACCAGTCCACCGCGTCTCCTGCTACTGGCAGTAATGTCCACTAGGAGCGCATTTGTTTGACATCCGAGTGTCTGGATACGCATGGACGGACATCCACAGACATCCACAGACATACACAGACATACACAGACATCCACAGACATACACAGACATACACAGACATACAGACATACACAGACATACACAGACATACACGGACATCCACAGACATACACAGACATACGCAGACATCCACAGACATACACAGACATACACAGACAATTCATCCCCTGCCTCCTGTGAGAATTAATCCCCGGTTGGGCTTACCAGTCCACTCTGTCTCCTGCTACTGGCAGTAATGTCCACTAGGAGCGCATTTGTTTGACATCCGAGTGTCTGGATACACGTGGACGGACATCCACAGACATACACAGACATACACAGACATCCACAGACATACACAGACATCCACAGACATACACAGACATCCACAGACATACACAGACATACACAGACATCCACAGACATACACAGACATCCACAGACATACACAGACATACACAGACATCCACAGACATACACAGACATACACAGACATCCACAGACATACACAGACATCCACAGACATACACAGACATCCACAGACATACACAGACATCCACAGACATACACAGACATCCACAGACATACACAGACATCCACAGACATCCACAGACATACACAGACATCCACAGACATACACAGACATACACAGACATCCACAGACATACACAGACATCCACAGACATACACAGACATCCACGGACATACACGGACATCCACAGACATACACAGACATCCACAGACATACACAGACATACACAGACATCCACAGACATCCACAGACATACACAGACATCCACAGACATACACAGACATCCACAGACATCCACAGACATACACAGACATCCACAGACATACACAGACATACACAGACATCCACAGACATACACAGACAATTAAATCCCCTGCCTCCTGGCCGCGGGGAGGCGAGGCGATGGATTCTCGGTCACGTGATCCTGCTCCTCGTGCACCTAGCCTGGCACAGCCCGTGGCAGCTGCTGGGTCTGTCACGTGACCTGCTCCTCGTGCACCTAGCCTGGCACAGCAGCACAACCCATGGCATCTGCTCAGGGAATCGATTTTTTTAATCCGGTTCGATTAAACCTCGATTTATTCCCCCATTGGGAATCAATGCAACTCGTTCGATTCGCGTCATGAAAGTTTAATAGAAATTCGATTCTACGTTTGGTTGAGTTGCTTTAGATCGACTGCTTCGATTAAAGTTAATCGATTATCTTGACAACCCGCGGCCTCGATGGTTTGAGTGAGATTAATCGAAGCTTTCGAATCTGCCGCGGCGTCGATTCCTCGCGCTTACGATCTTCCGCTTATCGACGAATACGTCACACGTAATCGATAATCGTCGTCGATTATTTACCGCCGATTATATATAAATACATTTTTAAAAAGGTGCAACATCGATCAAAGAAAAGATCTCGTTTTAATTTACTTTTTAACAACGGAATCGACTCGGCAACTTTATTTTTCTTACCGATTATCGATTAGCGATTCTTTATCAAAGTCCACCTTTGGGCTGCCTCGTTGGACGTTCCGATGGAATCGACGATTCGCGCACGACGCGCTTCGATTCCTCTCTATTGAAACCAACGGGCAAGAATCGAAAGCCGTCGATTCCGATTCGTTAGTTTTCCCTATTGGGTTTGCGTTGGAAATCGATCGATCGATTCTCGACGCACTGTGTAATCGCGCCATCGATTCGTGTTTCATTCCTACGTATCTCTCAGTGTGCCTGTGTGTTTGTGACAGAGTGAATGAGTTGTGGAGTCGTTCACAATGGCTGTGTCGCCCGAAGTTTTAGTCGTTCTCCTGTCGTTCTCCGCTGCGCCCGTGAGCTACGCGCTGAACAGGACCTGGGTCATGGAGAGGTGAGTTCGTTAACTCATTCACTTACTCATTCACTCACTCTTTCATTCACTCTTTCAAACAGTCATTCAACCACTCACTCAACCACTCACTCACCCACGCACTCACCCACTCACTCACTCACCCACTTACTCACCCACTCACTCACCCACCTACTCACTCAACCACTCACTCACTCACTCACCCATTCACTCACCCACCTACTCACCCACTCACTCACCCACTCACTCACTCACCCACTCATTCACTCACTCACCCACTCACTCACCCACTCACTCACCTACTCACCTACTCACTCAACCACTCACTCACCCACTCACTCACTCACCCACTCACTCACCCACTCACCCACTTACTCACTCACCCACTCATTCACTCACTCACCCACTCCCTCACCCACTCACTCACTCACCTACTCACCTACTCACTCAACCACTCACTCACCCACTCACTCACCCACTCACTCACTCACTCACCCACTTACTCACCCACTCACTCACTTACTCACCCACTCACTCACTCACCTACTCACTCAACCACTCACTCACCCACTCACTCACCCACTCACTCACTCACCTACTCACTCACCCACTCACTCACCCACCCACTCACTCACCCACCTACTCACTCACCCACTCACTCACCCACTCATTCACTTACCCACTCATTCACTCACCCACTCACTCACCACTCACTCACTCACCACTCACTCACCCACTCACTCACTCACTTACTCACTCACCACTCACTCACTCACCACTCACTCACCACTCGCTCACTCACCACTCACTCACTCACTCACCCACTCACTCACTCACCCACTCACTCACTCACCCACTCACTCACTCACCCACTCACTCACTCACCACTCACTCACCACTCACTCAACCACTTACTCACCGACTCACTCACCCACCTACTCACTCAACCACTCACTCACTCATCCACTCCCTCACCCACCTACTCACCCACTCACTCACCCACTCACTCACCTACTCACTCACCCACTCACTCACCCACTCACTCACCCACCTACTCACTCACTCATCCACTCACTCACCCACTCACCCACTCACTCACTCACCACTCACTCACCACTCACTCACCACTCACTCACTTATCCACTCACCACTCACTCACCACTCACTCACTCACTCACCACTCACTCACTCACTCGCCCACTCACTCACCCACTCACTCACCACTCACTCACCAATCACTCACCCACTCACTCACCCACCTACTCACTCAACCACTCACTCAGCCACTCACTCAACCACTCACTCAACCACTCACTCACTCACCTACTCACTCAACCACTCACCCACTCACTCACCTACTCATTCACCCACTCACTCACCCACTCACTCACCCACCTACTCACTCAACCACTCACTCACCCACTCACTCACCGACTCACTCACCCACCTACTCACTCACTCACTCACCTACTCACTCAACCACTCACCCACTCACTCACCCACCTACTCACTCACCCACTCACTCACCCACTCACTCACCCATCTACTCACTCAACCACTCACTCAGCCACTCACTCAACCACTCACTCACCCACTCACTCACTCAACCACTCACTCACTCACCTACTCACTCAACCACTCACTCACCCACTCACCTACTCACTCACCCACTCACTCACCCACTCACTCACCTACCCACTCACCCACTCACTCACCCACCCATTCACTCACTCAACCACTGACCCACTTACTCACCCACTCACTCACTCATTCAACCACTCACTCAACCACTCACCCACTCACTCACCTACTCACTCACTCACCCACCCATTCAACCACTCACTCAACCAATCACCCACTCACCTACTCACTCACCCACTCACTCACTCACCAACTCACTCACCTAGTCACTCCTTCACTGACTCATTCACTCATTCACTCACCCACTCATTCAACCACTCACTCAACCACTCACCCACTCACTCACCCACTCACCTACTCACTCACTCACCTAGTCACTCATTCACTGACTCATTCACTGACTCATTCACTCACCCACTCAGTCAACCACTCACTTACCCAGTCACTCATTAACTCATTCATTTACTCATTCATTCACTCTTTCAAACAGTCACTCATTCAACCACTCACCCAGTCACTGACCCAGTCACTCTCTCAACCAATTATTCACTGATTCATTCACTTATTAATTCACCCATTCACCCACTCATTCACTCAACCATTCACTCACTCAGTCACCTAGTCACTCATTTACTGACTCATTCACTCATTCACTCACCCACTCATTCAACCACTCACTCACCCAGTCACTCATTCACTCATTCATTCACTCAACCACTCATTCACTGACTCATTCAACCACTCACTCACCTAGGCACTCTTTCAACCAATAATTCACTGACTCATTCAGTTATTAATTCACTCATTCACCCACTCACTCAATCACACGATCCCTCAATCAAGCATTCACTCACTCACCCAGGCACTCATTCACTGACTCATTCACTCATTCATTCACTCACTGACTCAACCACTCATTCACTGACTCATTCAACAACTCACCCAGTCACTCACTCACTCACCCGCTCATTCACCCGCTCACTCACCTACTCACTCATTCAACCAGTCACTTACTCATTCACTGACTCATTCAACCACTGACACACTCACCCACTCACACATTAATTCACCCACTCATTCAACCACTCACTCACCCAGTCACTCACTCAACAACCCATTCACTGACTCATTCACTCATTCATTCAATCATTAATTCACTCAATCATTAATTAACTCATTAATTCACTCACTAATTCAATCACTGACTCACCAAATCACTCACTCAACCACTGATTTACTGACTCATTCACTCCTTAATTCACTCATTAATGTACTCATTAGTTCACTTACTCACCCACTCACTTACCCACTCACTCAACCACTCACCCACTAAATCACCCAGTCACTCACTCATTCACTCAACCACCCACTCACTCACCCACTCACCCACTCACTCACTCACCCACTCACCCACTCACTCACCCACCCACTCACTCACCCACTCATTTATTCACTCAATCATTAATTCACTCCCTCACCCACCCATTCAACCACTAATTCAATCACTAATTCACCCAATCACTCACTCAACCACTCATTTACTGACTAAATCACGCATCAATTCACTAATTAATCACTCATTAATTCACTCACACACTCACTCATTCACCAATTTATTCACTCATTCACTCATTTAACAACTCATTCACTCAGTCACTCGCTCAACCACTCATTCATTGACTCATTCACTCATTTAGTCACTCATTCAACCACTCACCCATTCACCCACTCACTCATTCACCCACTAACTCATTCACCTGCTCACTCACTCAACCACTAATTCATTCACTCACTCACCCACTCACTCACCGACTCACCCACTCACTCACCCACTCACTCACCCACTCACTCACTCACTTAACCACTCATTCATTCACTCACTCACCCACTCACTAACTCAACCACTCACTCACCCACTCACCCACTCACTCACTCACCCACCCACCCACCCACTCACCCACTCACTCAGTCATTCACTCACCCACTCCCTCACTCACCCACCTACTCACTCATTAACTCACCCACTTACTCACTCATTCACTCACCCACTCACTCACCCACTCACTCACCCACTCACTCACTCACCCACTCACCCACTCACTCACCCACCCACTCACTCACCCACTCATTTATTCACTCAATCATTAATTCACTCCCTCACCCACCCATTCAACCACTAATTCAATCACTAATTCACCCAATCACTCACTCAACCACTCATTTACTGACTAAATCACGCATCAATTCACTAATTAATCACTCATTAATTCACTCACACACTCACTCATTCACCAATTTATTCACTCATTCACTCATTTAACAACTCATTCACTCAGTCACTCGCTCAACCACTCATTCATTGACTCATTCACTCATTTAGTCACTCATTCAACCACTCACCCATTCACCCACTCACTCATTCACCCACTAACTCATTCACCTGCTCACTCACTCAACCACTAATTCATTCACTCACTCACCCACTCACTCACCGACTCACCCACTCACTCACCCACTCACTCACCCACTCACTCACTCACTTAACCACTCATTCATTCACTCACTCACCCACTCACTAACTCAACCACTCACTCACCCACTCACCCACTCACTCACTCACCCACCCACCCACCCACTCACCCACTCACTCAGTCATTCACTCACCCACTCCCTCACTCACCCACCTACTCACTCATTAACTCACCCACTTACTCACTCATTCACTCACCCACTCACTCACCCACTCACTCACCCACTCACTCACTCACTCACCCACTCACCCACTCACTCACCCACTCACCTACTCACCCACTCACTCACCCACCCACTCACTCACTCATTCACTCACTCACTCACCCACTCACCCACTCACTCATTCACTCACCCACTTACTCACCCACTCACTCATTCATTCATTCACTCACTCACTCACTCACCCACTCACCCACTCACTCACTCACCCACTCACTCACCCACTCACTCACCCACTCACCCACTCACCCACCCACTCACCCACTCACTCACCCACTCACCCACCCACCCACTCACCCACTCACCCACCCACTCACCCACCCACCCACCCACTCACCCACTCACCCACCCACTCACCCACCCACTCACCCACTCACCCACTCACTCACCCACTCACCCACTCACCCACTCACTCACCCACCCACTCACTCACTCACTCATTCACTCACTCACTCACCCACTCACCCACTCACTCATTCACTCACCCACTTACTCACCCACTCACTCATTCATTCACTCACTCACCCGCTCACCCACTCACTCACTCATTCACCCAATCACCCACTCACTCACCCACTCACCCACTCACTCACCCACTCACTCACCCACTCACCCACTCACCCACCCACTCACCCACTCACCCACTCACTCACCCACTCACCCACTCACCCACTCACTCATTCACTCACCCACTTACTCACCCACTCACTCATTCATTCATTCACTCACTCACTCACCCACTCACTCACTCACTCACCCACTCACTCACCCACTCACCCACTCACTCACCCACTCACTCACCCACTCACCCACTCACCCACCCACTCACCCACTCACCCACTCACTCACCCACTCACCCACCCACTCACCCACTCACTCACCCACCCACCCACTCACCCACTCACTCACCCACTCACTCACCCACTCACTCACCCACCCACTCACCCACTCACCCCCTCACTCACCCACTCACTCACTCACCCACTCACTCACCCACCCACTCACTCACTCATTCACCCACCCACCCACTCACTCATTCACCCACCCACCCACTCACTCATTCACCCACCCACCCACTCACTCATTCACCCACCCACTCACTCATTCACTCATCCACTAATTCACCCACCCAGTGATTCATTCACTTAAAATAGTCGTGCATTCACCCACCCAGCTTTTCATTCCCCCTCCCAGTGATTCGTTCCTCCGTACGCCCCCCACGGACTCTGAGAGGAGTCGTGGCCGAACTTTGACCCCAACCCCCTCCCCCCCCACAATGTGGTGGCCCCCACCCCTCCCATAGGTTAACATGGGGATGGATGTAGCCCCCACCCCTCCCATAGGTTAACTCAACACTGCCCATAGACTCAACACTGCCCATAGACTCAACACTGCACCATAGACTCAGCACTACCCATAGACTCAACACTGCCCATAGACTCAACACTGCCCATAGACTTAACACTGCCCATAGACTCAACACTGCACCATAGACTCAACACTGCCCATAGACTCAACACTACCCATAGACTCAACACTACCCATAGACTCAACACTGCACCATAGACTCAACACTGCCCATAGACTCATCACTGCACCATAGACTCAACACTACCCATAGACTCAACACTGCACCATAGACTCAACATTACCCATAGACTCAACACTGCCCCATAGACTCAACACTGCCCATAGACTCATCACTGCACCATAGACTCAACACTACCCATAGACTCAACACTGCACCATAGACTCAACACTACCCATAGACTCAACACTGCACCATAGACTCAACACTACCCATAGACTGAACACTGCACCATAGACTCAACACTGCACCATAGACTCAACACTGCACCATAGACTCAACACTGCACCATAGACTCAACACTGCCCATAGACTCAACACTGCACATAGACTCAACACTGCACCATAGACTCAACACTGCACCATAGACTCAACACTGCCCATAGACTCAACACTGCACCATAGACTCAACACTGCACCATAGACTCAACACTGCACCATAGACTCAACACTGCACCATAGACTCAACACTGCACCATAGACTCAACACTGCCCGTAGACTCAACACTGCCCATAGACTCAACACTGCACCATAGACTCAACACTGCACCATAGACTCAACACTGCCCATAGACTCAACACTGCACCATAGACTCAACACTGCACCATAGACTCAACACTGCACCATAGACTCAACACTGCACCATAGACTCAACACTGCACATAGACTCAACACTGCACCATAGACTCAACACTGCACCATAGACTCAACACTGCCCATAGACTCAACACTGCACCATAGACTCAACACTGCACCATAGACTCAACACTGCACCATAGACTCAACACTGCACCATAGACTCAACACTGCACCATAGACTCAACACTGCCCGTAGACTCAACACTGCCCATAGACTCAACACTGCACCATAGACTCAACACTGCACCATAGACTCAACACTGCCCATAGACTCAACACTGCACCATAGACTCAACACTGCACCATAGACTCAACACTGCACCATAGACTCAACACTGCCCATAGACTCAACACTGCCCATAGACTCAACACTGCACCATAGACTCAACACTGCACCATAGACTCAACACTGCACCATAGACTCAACACTGCACCATAGACTCAACACTGCACCATAGACTCAACACTGCACCGTAGACTCAACACTGCACCATAGTCTCAACACTGCCCATAGACTCAACACTGCCCATAGACTCAACACTGCCCATAGACTCAACACTGCCCATAGACTCAACACTGCCCATAGACTCAACACTGCCCATAGACTCAACACTACACCATAGACGCAACACTGCCCATAGACGCAACACTGCACCATAGACTCAACACTGCCTGCTGTCTCTCTCTCTCCGTGTCTCTTTGTCTCTGTGCCTCTGTCTGCCCGTGTCTGTGTGTGTCTCTCTGTGTTTCCCCGTGTGTGTGTCTGTGAGTGTCTGTGTGTGTGTCTGTGTGTGTGTCTGTATGTGTCTGTGCGTGTGTGTGTCTTTGTGTCTGTGAGTGAGTGTGTTTTTGTCTGTGTGTGTGTCTGTGTGTGTGTCTGTGTGTTTGTGTAGCCCAGTGTGTGTCTGTGTAGTGGGCGTGGTGGTTCTGTTCGCCGTGCTGGGAGTGACCAAACTCCTCCTCAACTCACCAAGAGACCCTCTCTTCTACAGTGAGTGTTGGTGGTGGTGGTGATGGTGTTGGTGATGGTGGTGGTGGGGGCGATGGTGGTGATGGTGGTGGTGATGGTCCGTCTGCTACAGCAAAGGTGTAGGGAATTCCAACAAGACCTACATCCTCTGCTTTATTGACCTGGTCAAGGCCTATGATACCATCAGTAGGCCTGGGCTCTGGGTCGTTCTTCGTGCTTTTGGAGTACCTGACCCTCTGCTCACGATCATTAAGGACCTTCATGATGGTGAGCGGGGCCCGGGTAAAACTACGTGGCTGGGAGTCGGAGCCATTCCCTGTACACCTTGGGGTGCGACAGGGATGTCCTCTGGCTCCCACATTATTTAACATCTATTTCGACCACGTAGTTCGTGAAGCCTTCAGTAGCTGTACCGGAGGAATTTCCATTTGGTACAGGTACAATGGGAGGCTGATCGATGCCCAGGTGCGGTCAATGGATGGCTCCCTATTGCTCAATGGAACATATTCGCCAGTTTGAAACATTTAAGCTGGCCTGCCTATGATCCATCCGGGGTTTAGCCAGGCTGGATTGTGTGAGGAGCTCACAAATCCTTGAAAGATCTGGACAAAGTCCCATCGGTGAGCTCTTCCGGCAGGCAAGGCTGCGTTGGCTGGGCCATGTAGCCCGCATGCCCAGCCACCGCATGCCGAAACAGCTTTTGTTCGGCCGGATCGAGGGGGCTAAGCGGGCGTGGCACGGGCTAGAGAAGAGATGGAGTTACGTGGTACAGGAGGACGTGGAGCTGAATGGACTTGCCGATGACTGGTACCAGCGGTGTCAAGATCGGCCTCTGTGGAGGAGGCTCGTGAAGGATGCTACTGGGCAGTTAGAGGCAGTTGCCCTCCAACAACAACGGAAGGCAGAGGAGCGACGCTCACAACAACGAGCGGAGCGCCGGGTGGCTAAAGCACAGCAAGTTGCCACAGTAGGGGGCACAGGTGGTGCATCAGCCAGTCATCTCAGTCAGTCGACCCGTGGCACCTGCTGGGTCTGCCCCGTGACCTCCTACCAGCGGGCGTTCGACACTTCATATGGCTTCAAGGTCCACATAGCCTGGCACAAGCGTCGTGGTGACGTCACCGCCACTTAGTGGCGAATAGCGGTTGTTGTTGGTGGTGGGGGTGATGGTGGTGGTGATGATGATGATGCTACGACTGATGATGATGATACTACTACTGACGTTGATGCTGATGATGATGATGCTGCTGCTGATGATGATGATGTTGCTGATGATAATGTTGCTGATGATGCTGCTGGTCTCCCAGTGTGTGCGGTGTTCATGTTCAGCTGTGTGGTGGACCTGCTGCTGAGCTTGGAGCAGGATGGGGTGATCAAGGGGTTCATGGCATCATACGTGTTGCAGGTCATCACCATCACCACCATCACCGCCATCACCGCCATCACCGCCATCACCGCCATCACCGCCATCACCACCACCATCACCACCATTATTATCACTACCATGACCACCACCATCATCAATAACATCAACCGCCATTCGCCACTAAGTGGCGGTGACATCACCACGACGCTTGTGCCAGGCCATGTGCTCCTTGAGGCCACGTGAAGTGTCGAACGCCCGCTGACAGGAGGTCACGGGGCAGACCCAGGTGCCACGGGTCGACTGACTGAGATGACTGGCTGATGCACCACCTGTGCCCCCTGCTGTGCCAACCTGCTGTGCTTTAGCCACCCGGCGCTCCGCTCGTTGTTGTAAGCGTCGCTCCTCCGCCCTCCGTTGTTGTTGGAGGGCGACTGCCTCCAACTGCCCAGTAGCAGCGTCCTTCACGAGCCTCCTCCACAGAGGCCGATCATGACACCGCTGGTACCAGTCATCGGCAAGTCCACTCAGCTCCACATCCACCTGTACCACGTCACTCCATCTCTTCTCTAGCCCGTGCCGCGCCCGTTTAACCCCCTCGATCCGGCCGAACAAAAGCTGTTTCGGCATGTGGTGGCTGGGCATGTGGGCTACATGACCCAGCCAATGCAGCCTTGCCTGCCGGAGGAGCTCACCGATGGGACCTTGCCCAGATCTTTCAAGGATTTGTGAGCTCCTCACACAATCCAGCCTGGTTAACCCCAGGATGGATCGTAGGCAGGCCAGCCTAAATGTTTCTAACCGGCGAAGATGTTCCATTAGGGGGGTCCACGTTTCGCAAGCGTAGAGAAGGGATGGAATGACTGTGGCAGAGAAGACCCGAAGCTTCGTGCGGAGCGACTGACCAGGTAGCTTCCACACAGCGTTACGCAACCTATGAAAAGATAATGCCGCTCGACTGATTCGGAGTGAGACCTCTGCTGTTAAACTGGAGCCAGTCATAAGCACACTTCCCAGGTATGGGAAACTCTCCACTCTCTCCACAACTGCCCTATCACCAATTGGGAGTTGTGGGGGTGGAGTGTCCGATGGTACAAAATACCCAGGTAGGTGCTTAGTTTTGGTGGGGCTGATGGTAAGACCCCACCTCTTAGTGGCACGCTCCAGTTTCAGCAGCAGCGCCTCCAACTCCTCCTCTGAGTGAGCAGAAATTACCAAATCATCAGCATACATAACGTGGTTGACCAATAGGGAGCCATCCCTTGACCGCACCCGGGCATCGATCAGCCTCCCATTATATCTGTACCATATGGAGATTCCCCGGTACAGCTATTGAAGGCTTCACGAACTACGTGGTCGAAAATTATGTTAAATAATGTGGGAGCCAGAGGACATCCCTGTCGCACCTCAAGGTGTACAGGGAATGGCTCTGACTCCCGGCCACGTAGTTTTACCTGGGCCCGCTCACCATCATGAAGGTCCTTAATGATCGTGAGCAGAGGGTCAGGTACTCCAAAAGCACGAAGAACAACCCAGAGCCCAGGCCTACTGATGGTATCATAGGCCTTGACCAGGTCAATAAAGCAGAGATGTAGGTCTTGTTGGAATTCCCTACACCTCTGCTGTAGCAGACTGACAGAAAATATGGCATCTGTGCAGGACCGCCCTTTCCTGAAACCGCATTGGGGCTCCGCAAGCCTCTCCTCAGCGTGCCTGGCAAGGCGATGTTGGATAATCCTTGCCAGGACCTTTCCCGGCACACTGAGGAGTGAGATGCCCCTGTAGTTGTTACAGTCTGTGCGGTGCCCCTTCTTAAAAAGGGGGACCACCAGGGCATCCTTCCAATCCTGCGGAACCCATCCAGTGGTCCAGACTGTTGTTATGATGTCATGTAGGGCAGGCTGTGCACAAACGCCACCCTCCCCCAGAATTTCACTTGGGAGATCATCTCTGCCCGGTGCCTTTCCTGGTCTCAGACTCCAGATCGCCTTCAGTACTTCCTCAACAGATGGCACCTCAGCCAGCCACTCACAGTGGGTGACTTCTTCCAATATTTGAGGCACCGCAGCCTCAGCAGGGTCATCCTCACTTTGTGCCACGATGTTTTCCTGGCTGAGGGATTTTCCCTCCCCCAGGACCTCGCAGAAATGCTCAGCAAATCTGCGAACCTGTTCCTGGGGGTCTGAGATTGGATTACCATTTTTTCCCCTAATGATGGTAATAGGTGTGGCGCTGCAGGTTACTTTTTTGATGGAATTAAATGATGATTTGTGATTGCGGGCCATTGAGGCAGACTCCATCTCCTCAGCGACCCGCGACCACCACCCATCCTTGCAGCGCCTCACGGCTCTCCGAACCTCCGAGCGAAGGCTGCGGTAAGCCTCCTCATTCTCTGACGTGGGATGCTTTAGACGATTAGAGTGGGCCTGTCGCTTTTTCTCAACCATCCTGAACACCTCCTCTGTCAGCCAGGGTCTCTGGGGAGGTCTGGACCGCGTACCCAAAGCAGCCATTGCAGCTGCATGAGTCACAGTCCTAAACCTCGCCCATTTACCCTCGACATCAGGAGGAGTGGGGGACGATGCCAACCCCAGCCGCAAGCGATGATGAAATTCTCGCTTGCAACTTTCATCAGATAACTGAGACCAGGCCACTTTAGGTTGGAATGGGGTCCTGGGTGTACACCCACCACCGGAGTGGAAGAATGGCAGGCGCATCTTACAGATGACTAGTCGATGGTCAGAGGGCAGATCAGCTCCACGGTAGGTCCTGGTGTCAAGGACATGGGCTCGCATCAGCTGGTCCGTCACTATATAGTCCAGCAGATGTTCTTGCTTGGACCCGGCATGCATCCATGATGTTGCGTGGATGCACCGATGCTGGAACAGCGTGTTGGTAATTGCAAGCCCATGGGCTGCACAAAAATCTAGCAGCCTCCTACCGTTGTTATTGAGCTGATCTGGCCCATGCCCTCCAATCACTCCAGACAAGGTTCCAGCATCATGACCAACTCGGACATTGAAGTCACCCAACAAGATGACTCTATCCCGAGGGGCCACTTTAGCCAGCACCTGTGACAGGAGGTCATAGAAGGCATCTGACTCATCGGCCTGGCCTGCATCCCTCCACGGATGTTCGTCTTCAGTGGGGGCATAAGTAACCACGACCACCACTCCTCGCCTCCGGTTGATGGGAAGGCGAGCCCAAAGTAGCCTGGGGCTTACAGCTTCCCACACCTCACCGCCACTCTCCCATGCCCCCTTCATTCTTTTGATCAGAGGAAGAGCCACTCCCTGTTGTTTGGAAGTCTGCTGCCCAGAGTAGAGGACTGTCCACCCCTCATGGTGGCAGGAGCCAGAACCGGTCCACCGGACCTCCTGAATGCCACAGAGATCCAGGCGGTACCGGTCCAGCTCCCGACAGAGGAGTGGCAGCCTCTCCTCTGCAGTGAGCGTTCGAACATTCCACGTGGCCACCTGTAGTGGCTTTTCGTTGTTTCTGGAGGAGCCCCGAGGGTAGAGATTCAATCTCCTGGCTCCGCCAATTGGGGTTTGGCCAGGAGACGTCATAGACGCCTGTCCCCCCGGGGCCTCCGGCACAAGCTTATTAGTTACATATTTCAGTTTAACTCGTGGTTTCGTGGTAATTAATTGAAGGTGAAGGGGTTACCAGCCCCTCGCACCCGTCCAGAGCCCCCGTTTAGCCACTGTGGTGGACACAGACGCCATGAGGGGAGGGGCCAATCGGAATTGGATCTCCCCCCACAGCGCTGTCCACGACAGAGTTGCCCGTCCGGCACCGCGAGGAGGTAGGGGGTTGTTTTGCCATCACCATCATCATGATCACCGTTAACATCACCACCATCATTACCACCATCATCACCATCACCACCATCATCATCACCACCATCACCACCACCATAACCACCACCACCATCACCACCACCATCGCCACCACCACCACCATCGCCACCACCACCACCGCCACCACCACCACCACCACCACCATCACCACCACCATCACCACCACCACCATCACCACCACCACCATCACCACTATCACCACCATCACCACTATCACCACCATCATCACCACCATCACCACCATCACCACCACCACCATCACCACCATCACCACCATCACCACCACCACCACCACCATCACCACCATCACCACTATCACCACCATCACCACTATCACCACCATCACCACCACCACCATCACCACCACCACCATCACCACCATCACCACCATCACCACTCTCTGTGTGTAGGGAGAGCCCTATCTCTCTACGGCTCATGGCATCGCGATCTGCTACTGGGACGGAGTCATCCACTACCTCCTGTACCTCCGCATACTCCACCTCATCACCCACAGGTACCCCACACACTCACCCACACACTCACCCACACACTCACCCACCCACTCACTCACTCACTCACCCACACACTCACTCACTCACTCACCCACTCGCCCACACACCCACACACTCACCCACCCACTCACCCACACACTCACCCACTCACTCACCCACTCACCCACACACTCACCCACACACTCACTCACTCACTCACCCACTCACCCACTCGCCCACACACCCACACACTCACCCACCCACTCACCCACTCACTCACCCACTCACTCACCCACTCACCCACACACTCACCCACACACTCACTCACTCACTCACCCACTCACCCACTCGCCCACACACCCACACACTCACCCACTCACTCACCCACACACTCACCCACACACTCACTCACTCACCCACTCACCCACTCGCCCACACACCCACACACTCACCCACACACTCACCCACTCGCCCACACACCCACACACTCACCCACTCACCCACTCACCCACACACTCACCCACACACTCACTCACTCACCCACACACTCACCCACTCACCCACACACTCACCCACTCACTCACTCACCCACACACTCACTCACTCACCCACACACTCACCCACACACTCACTCACTCACCCACACACTCACCCACACACTCACCCACTCGCCCACACACCCACACACTCACCCACTCACCCACTCACCCACACACTCACCCACACACTCACTCACTCACCCACACACTCACCCACTCACCCACACACTCACCCACTCACTCACTCACTCACTCACCCACTCACCCACTCGCCCACACACCCACACACTCACCCACACACTCACTCACTCACTCACCCACTCACCCACACACTCACCCACTCACCCACACACTCACCCACTCACCCACACACTCACCCACTCACTCACACACTCACCCACACACTCACCCACTCACCCACACACTCACTCACTCACTCACCCACTCACCCACTCGCCCACACACCCACACACTCACCCACCCACTCACCCACACACTCACCCACACACTCACCCACTCACCCACACACTCACCCACACACTCACTCACTCACTCACCCACTCACCCACTCGCCCACACACCCACACACTCACCCACCCACTCACCCACACACTCACCCACTCACTCACCCACTCACCCACACACTCACCCACACACTCACTCACTCACTCACCCACTCACCCACTCGCCCACACACCCACACACTCACCCACCCACTCACCCACACACTCACCCACTCACTCACCCACTCACCCACACACTCACCCACACACTCACTCACTCACTCACCCACTCACCCACTCGCCCACACACCCACACACTCACCCACCCACTCACCCACACACTCACCCACTCACTCACCCACTCACCCACACACTCACCCACACACTCACTCACTCACTCACCCACTCACCCACTCGCCCACACACCCACACACTCACCCACCCACTCACCCACACACTCACCCACTCACTCACCCACTCACCCACTCGCCCACACACCCACTCACTCACTCACCCACTCACCCACTCGCCCACACACCCACACACTCACCCACTCACTCACCCACCCACTCACCCACACACTCACCCACTCACTCACCCACTCACCCACACACTCACCCACTCACCCACACACTCACCCACTCACTCACCCACCCACTCACCCACTCACCCACACACTCACCCACTCACTCACCCACTCACCCACACACTCACCCACATACTACTGATGATGATGTTGATACTACTACTGATGATGATACTACCTCTGATTATGATGATACTACTACTAATGTTGATGATACTACTGATGATGATGATGATACTACTTCTGATGATGATGATACTACTACTACTGATGATGATGATACTACTACTGATGATGATGATGATGATACTACTACTACTGATGATGATAATACCACTACTGATGATGATTCTACTACTGATGATGATACTGCTACTGATGATGATGATACTTCTACTGATGATGATGATGCTACTACTACTGATGATGATGATGATGCTACTACTACTGATGATGATACTACTACTGTTGATGATACTACTACTGATGATGATGATACTATTGATGATGATACTACTACTGTTGATGATACTACTACTGATGATGATGATACTATTGATGATGATGCTACTACTACTGATGATAATGATACTACTACTGATGATGATGATGATACTACTACTGATGATGATGATGATGATACTACTCCTGATGATGATGATGATGATACTACTGATGATGATGATACTACTGATGATGATACTACTACTGATGATGATGATGATACTACTGATGATGATGATGATACTACTACTGATGATGATGATACTACTGATGATGATGATGATACTACTGATGATGATGATACTACTGATGATTATACTACTACTGATGATGATGATGATAATACTACTACTAATGATGATGATAATGATACTACTACTGATGATGATGATGATACTACTGATGATGATGATACTACTGATGATGATGATGATACTACTGATGATGATGATACTACTGATGATGATGATACTACTACTGATGATGATGATGATACTACTGATGATGATGATACTACTACTGATGATGATGATACTACTGATGATGATACTACTACTGATGATGATACTACTGATGATGATGATACTACTACTGATGATGATGATGATACTACTGATGATGATACTAGTGATGATGATGATACTACTGATGATGATGATACTATTGATGATGATGCTGCTACTACTGATGATAATGATACTACTACTGATGATGATGATACTACTGATGATGATGATGATACTACTGATGATGATGATGATACTACTGATGATGATGATGATACTACTGATGATGATGATGATACTACTGATGATGATGCTGCTTTAGGCTTCCGTACCGTGAGGTTGGACTGTACTGGCTGGGCTCCATGCTGATGAGTATGGTGGTGTTCTTACCTGGAAACATCATCGGTGAGACACACACACAGTCACACACACACACACAGTCACACACAGACACACACAGTCACACACACACACACACAGTCACACACACAGTCACACACACACACACAGTCACACACACAGTCACACACAGTCACACACACACACACAGTCACACACACAGTCACACATACAGTCACACACACACACACACAGTCACACACAGTCACACACACACACAGTCACACACACAGTCACACACAGTCACACACACAGTCACAAAGATAACAACAAAGATCCCCATATAGCCTTAACAGACTGTAGGGGCAAGTGCTGTTAGCGAGCACCTATGAAGGCCGGTACGGTACACGAGTGGGTGGGTGGCCAGCGCCACGCCCGACCGCCTTTGTCTCCCTAGTGGCAATGTTTACACACCGCACCAGGTACTCATTTGAGGCTGAGTCGACCTAGGGGAGGCCCGGGACCGGTTCAGATAATCGTCACTGGTGTTGGCCGTGAGCGGGAATCAAACCCGGGTCGCCAGGTTCATAGCGCAGCGTAGCGCTAACCGCTACACTACCGCTACACACAGACACACACACAGACACACAGTCACACACACACAGTCACACACACACACACACAGACACACACACACAGTCACACACACACACACAGACACACACAGAGACACACACACAGACACACAGACACACACAGAGACGTTTCCCTACGTCTCTCTCTCTTCATCCCTTCTAGGCAAATACGGGAATGAGTTGAAGCCTTCATTTCTGCTCAACATTCCCTATGTCTGCCTGCCGCTGTGGGCGGGAGGGAAGATCCTGCGTCAGCCCAGGAGGTGGAACGTCGGACACCAGACGGCTACCGGGGTCGGTGATAGGAGCAGGAGGATGGTGACGATGGTGGTGGTGATGGTGGTGGTGGTGACGATGGTGGTGGTGGTGATGATGGTGATGATGGTGATGGTGGTGATGATGGTGATGATGGTGGTGATGGTGGTGATGATGGTGATGATGGTGGTGATGGTGATGATGGTGATGATGGTGATGATGGTGATCATGCTGATGATGATGGAGATGATGAAAGTGATGATGATGGTGATGATGATGGTGATGATGATGGAGATGATGGTGATGATGATGGTGATGATGTTGATGATGCTGATGGTGATGATGGTGATGATGTTGATGATGCTGATGATGATGGTGATCATGGTGATGATGATGTTGATGATGGTGATGATGCTGATGATGATGATGGTGATGATGCTGATGGTTATGATGCTGATGATGATCGTGATGGTGATGATGGTGATGATGATGGTGATGATGTTGATGATGGTGATGATGCTGATGATGTTGATGATGCTGGTGATGATGTTGATGATGATGGTGATGATGGTGATGATGATGGTGATGATGATGGTGATGATGATGGTGATGATGGTGGTGATGATGATGATGGTGATCATGCTGATGATGATGGAGATGATGATGGTGATGATGATGGTGATGATGATGGTGATGATGATGGTGATGATGATGGTGATGATGATGGAGATGATGATGGTGATGATGATGGTGATGATGTTGATGATGTTGATGATGCTGATGGTGATGATGGTGATGATGTTGATGATGCTGATGGTGATGGTGATCATGGTGATGATGATGTTGATGATGGTGATGATGCTGATGCTGATGATGATGGTGATGATGCTGATGGTGATGATGCTGATGATGATCGTGATGATGGTGATGATGGTGATGATGATGGTGATGATGTTGATGATGGTGATGATGCTGATGATGATGGTGATGATGGTGATGATGCTGATGATGATGATGGTGATGATGTTGATGATGGTGATGATGATGATGATGGTGATGATGATGGTGATGTTGATGATGATGGTGGTGATGATGATGGTGATGATGTTGATGATGCTGATGATGATGGTGACGGTGATGATGGTGATCATGCTGATGGTGGTGATGGTGGTGGTGGTGATCATGGTGGTGATCATGGTGATGGTGGTGGTGATCATGGTGGTGATCATGGTAATGATGATGATGCTGATGATGATGTTGATGATGGTGATGATGATGCTGATGGTGATGTTGATGATGGTGATGGTGGTGGTGATCATGGTGGTGATCATGATGGTGATCATGGTGATGGTGATGATGGTGGTGGTGATGATGGTCATGATGGTGATGGTGGTGGTGATGATGATGGTGGTGGTGATGATGGTCATGATGGTGATGGTGGTGATGATGATGGTGGTGGTGATGATGTTGATGATGTTGATGGCGATGATGATGGTGGTGGTGATGGTGATGATGATGGCGATGATGTTGATGATGATGATGGTGATGATGTTGATGATGTTGATGGTGATGGCGATGATGATGCTGGTGATGAACTGAGTTAACTCTCTCCCCCAGGTGGCGCGTCCACTCTCCGAACGCCCAGGGGATTGCCTCTTGTGATGTTGATGATGTTGATGATGGTGGTGATGATGTTGATGGTGGTGATGGTGATGATGATGGTGATGATGATGGTGATGATGATGGTGATGTTGATGGTGATGATGATGGTGATGATGCTGGTGATGTTGATGATGATGGTGATGATGGTGGTGATGATTGTGATGATGGTGGTGATGATGTTGATGATGCTGGTGATGTTGATGATGGCGATGATGATGCTGGTGATGAACTGAGTCAACTCTCTCCCCCAGGTGACGCGTCCACTCTCCGAACGCCCAGGGGATTGCCTCTTGTGATGTTGATGATGTTGATGATGATGGTGATGATGGTGGTGATGATTGTGATGATGGTGGTGATGATGTTGATGATGCTGGTGATGTTGATGATGGCGATGATGATGCTGGTGATGAACTGAGTTAACTCTCTCCCCCAGGTGACGCGTCCACTCTCCGAACGCCCAGGGGATTGCCTCTTGTGATGTTGATGATGTTGATGATGATGGTGATGATGGTGGTGATGATTGTGATGATGGTGGTGATGATGTTGATGATGCTGGTGATGTTGATGATGGCGATGATGATGCTGGTGATGACCTGAGTTAACTCTCTCTCCCAGGTGACGCGTCCACTCTCCGAACGCCCAGGGGATTGCCTCTTGTGATGTTGATGATGTTGATGATGATGGTGATGATGGTGGTGATGATTGTGATGATGGTGGTGATGATGTTGATGATGCTGGTGATGTTGATGATGGCGATGATGATGCTGGTGATGAACTGAGTCAACTCTCTCCCCCAGGTGACGCGTCCACTCTCCGAACGCCCAGGGGATTGCCTCTTGTGATGTTGATGATGTTGATGATGATGGTGATGATGGTGGTGATGATTGTGATGATGGTGGTGATGATGGTGATGATGCTGGTGATGATGGTGATGATGATGGTGATGATGATGGTGATGATGTTGATGATGTTGATGATGATGATGGTGATGATGCTGATGGTGATGATGTTGATGATGTTGATGATGCTGATGATGATGGTGATCATGATGATGATGGTGATGATGGTGATGATGATGATGGTGATGTTGATGGTGATGATGTTGTTGTTGTTGATGATGGCGATGATGATGCTGGTGATGAACTGAGTCAACTCTCTCCCCCAGGTGACGCGTCCACTCTCCGAACGCCCAGGGGATTGCCTCTTGTGATGTTGATGATGTTGATGATGATGGTGATGATGGTGGTGATGATTGTGATGATGGTGGTGATGATGATGTTGATGATGTTGATGGCGATGATGATGCTGGTGATGAACTGAGTCAACTCTCTCCCCCAGGTGACGCGTCCACTCTCCGAACGCCCAGGGGATTGCCTCTTGTGATGTTGATGATGTTGATGATGATGGTGATGATGGTGGTGATGATTGTGATGATGGTGGTGATGATGTTGATGGTGATGATGGTGATGATGGTGATGATGGTGGTGATGATGATGATGTTGATGATGTTGATGATGTTGATGGCGATGATGATGCTGGTGATGAACTGAGTTAACTCTCTCCCCCAGGTGACGCGTCCACTCTCTGAACGCCCAGGGGATTGCCTCTTGTGATGTTGATGATGTTGATGATGATGGTGATGATGGTGGTGATGATTGTGATGATGGTGGTGATGATGTTGATGATGATGGTGATGATGGTGGTGATGATTGTGATGATGGTGGTGATGATGTTGATGGTGATGATGGTGATGATGGTGATGATGATGGTGATGATGATGATGGTGATGATGATGGTGATGTTGATGGTGATGATGATGGTGATGATGATGGTGATGATGGTGATGATGGTGATGATGCTGGTGATGTTGATGATGGCGATGATGATGCTGGTGATGAACTGAGTTAACTCTCTCCCCCAGGTGACGCGTCCACTCTCCGAACGCCCAGGGGATTGCCTCTTGTGATGTTGATGATGTTGATGATGATGGTGATGATGGTGGTGATGATTGTGATGATGGTGGTGATGATGTTGATGATGCTGGTGATGTTGATGATGGCGATGATGATGCTGGTGATGAGCTGAGTCAACTCTCTCCCCCAGGTGACGCGTCCACTCTCCGAACGCCCAGGGGATTGCCTCTTGTGATGTTGATGATGTTGATGATGATGGTGATGATGGTGGTGATGATTGTGATGATGGTGGTGATGATGTTGATGGTGATGATGGTGATGATGGTGATGATGGTGGTGATGATGATGGTGATGATGTTGATGATGTTGATGATGTTGATGGCGATGATGATGCTGGTGATGAACTGAGTTAACTCTCTCCCCCAGGTGACACGTCCACTCTCTGAACGCCCAGGGGATTGCCTCTTGTGATGTTGATGATGTTGATGATGATGGTGATGATGGTAGTGATGATTGTGATGATGGTGGTGATGATGTTGATGATGCTGGTGATGTTGATGATGGCGATGATGATGCTGGTGATGAACTGAGTCAACTCTCTCCCCCAGGTGACGCGTCCACTCTCCGAACGCCCAGGGGATTGCCTCTTGTGATGTTGATGATGTTGATGATGATGGTGATGATGGTGGTGATGATTGTGATGATGGTGGTGATGATGTTGATGGTGATGATGGTGATGATGGTGGCGATGATGATGCTGGTGATGAACTGAGTCAACTCTCTCCCCCAGGTGACGCGTCCACTCTCCGAACGCCCAGGGGATTGCCTCTTGTGATGTTGATGATGTTGATGATGATGGTGATGATGGTGGTGATGATTGTGATGATGGTGGTGATGATGTTGATGATGCTGGTGATGTTGATGATGGCGATGATGATGCTGGTGATGAACTGAGTCAACTCTCTCCCCCAGGTGACACGTCCACTCTCCGAACGCTCAGGGGATTGCCTCTTGTGATGTTGATGATGTTGATGATGATGGTGATGATGGTGGTGATGATTGTGATGATGGTGGTGATGATGTTGATGGTGATGATGGTGATGATGATGTTGATGGCGATGATGATGCTGGTGATGAACTGAGTCAACTCTCTCCCCCAGGTGACGCGTCCACTCTCCGAACGCCCAGGGGATTGCCTCTTGTGATGTTGATGATGTTGATGATGATGATGTTGATGATGATGCTGGTGATGAACTGAGTCAACTCTCTCCCCCAGGTGACGCGTCCACTCTCCGAACGCCCAGGGGATTGCCTCTTGTGATGTTGATGATGTTGATGATGATGGTGATGATGGTGGTGATGATTGTGATGATGGTGGTGATGATGGTGATGTTGATGATGGCGATGATGATGCTGGTGATGACCTGAGTCAACTCTCTCCCCCAGGTGACGCGTCCACTCTCCGAACGCCCAGGGGATTGCCTCTTGTGATGTTGATGATGTTGATGATGATGGTGATGATGGTGGTGATGATTGTGATGATGGTGGTGATGATGTTGATGATGCTGGTGATGTTGATGATGGCGATGATGATGCTGGTGATGAACTGAGTCAACTCTCTCCCCCAGGTGACGCGTCCACTCTCCGAACGCCCAGGGGATTGCCTCTTGTGATGTTGATGATGTTGATGATGATGGTGGTGATGATTGTGATGATGGTGGTGATGATGATGCTGGTGATGTTGATGATGGCGATGATGATGCTGGTGATGACCTGAGTCAACTCTCTCCCCCAGGTGACACGTCCACTCTCCGAACGCCCAGGGGATTGCCTCTTGTGATGTTGATGATGTTGATGATGTTGATGATGTTGATGGCGATGATGATGCTGGTGATGAACTGAGTGAACTCTCTCCCCCAGGTGACACGTCCACTCTCCGAACGCCCAGGGGATTGCCTCTTCTGCGTCTATCTCCTCTTCGCCACAGCCTTCTGCCTCTTCAGAGGACTCGTGAGTGGCGGACACACAGAGAGACACGCGGGGAGAGAGACACGGGGACACAGAGAGACACGTGGGGAGAGAGAGACACGTGGGGACACAGAGAGACACGGGGAGAGAGAGAGACACGGGGAGAGAGAGACACGGGGAGAGAGAGACACGGGGACACAGAGAGACACGGGGACACAGAGAGACACGTGGGGAGAGAGAGAGAGACACGGGGGGAGAGAGACACAGAGAGACACGGGGAGAGAGAGACACGTGGGGAGAGAGAGACACGGGGAGAGAGAGACACAGAGAGACACGGGGAGAGAGAGACACGGGGAGAGAGAGACACAGAGAGACACGGGGAGAGAGAGACACGGGGAGAGAGAGACACGGGGACACAGAGAGACACGGGGAGAGAGAGACACGTGGGGAGAGAGTGACACGTGGGGAGAGAGAGACACAGAGAGACACCGGGAGAGAGAGACACGGGGAGAGAGATACACGGGGAGAGAGAGACACAGAGAGACACGTGGGGAGAGAGAGACACGGGGACACAGAGAGACACGGAGACACAGAGAGACACGTGGGGAAAGAGAGAGAGAGACACGTGGGGAGAGAGAGACACGGGGACACAGAGAGACACGGGGAGGGAGAGGCACAGAGAGACACGTGGGGAGAGAGAGAGAGACACGGGGAGAGAGACACGTTGGGGGAGAGAGAGACAGAGAGTCACGGGGAGAGAGAGAGACGGGGAGAGAGAGACACGTGGGGAGAGAGAGACACAGGGAGAGAGAGACACGGGGAGAGAGAGAGACACGGGGAGAGAGAGACACGTGGGGAGAGAGACACGGGGAGAGACACATGGGGAGAGAGATACACGGGGAGAGAGAGACAGGGGGAGAGAGACAGGGGGACACAGAGAGACACGCGGAGAGAGAGACACGGGGAGAGAGAGATACGGGGAGAGAGAGACACGGGGAGAGAGAGACACGTGGGGAGAGAGAGACACAGGGAGAGAGAGACACGGGGAGAGAGAGAGACACGGGGAGAGAGAGACACGTGGGGAGAGAGACACGGGGAGAGACACATGGGGAGAGAGATACACGGGGAGAGAGAGACAGGGGGAGAGAGACACGGGGACACAGAGAGACACGCGGAGAGAGAGACACGGGGAGAGAGAGATACGGGGAGAGAGAGACACGGGGAGAGAGAGACACGGGGAGAGAGAGACACGGGGAGAGAGAGACACGGGGAGAGAGAGACACGGGGAGAGAGAGACACGGGGAGAGAGAGAGACATGGGGAGAGAGACACGGGGACACAGAGAGACACGCGGAGAGAGAGACACGGGGAGAGAGAGATACGGGGAGAGAGAGACACGGGGAGAGAGAGAGACACGGGGAGAGAGAGACACGGGGAGAGATACGGGGAGAGAGAGACACGGGGAGAGAGAGACACGTGGGGAGAGAGAGACACGGGGACAGAGAGACACGGGGTGAGAGAGACACGGGGACACAGAGAGACACGGGGAGAGAGAGACACGGGGAGAGAGAGACACGGGGAGAGAGAGACACAGGGAGAGAGAGACACGGGGAGAGAGAGACACGTGGGGAGAGAGAGACACGTGGGGAGAGAGAGACACGGGCACACAGAGAGACACGGGGGAGAGAGACACGGGAGAGAGAGAGACACGGGGACACAGAGAGACACGGGGAGAGAGACACGGGGAGAGAGAGACACGGGGAGAGAGAGACACGTGGGGAGAGAGACACGGGGAGAGAGAGACACGGGGAGAGAGAGACACGGGGAGAGACACGGGGAGAGAGAGACACGGGGAGAGAGAGACACGGGGAGAGAGACACGGGGACACAGAGAGACACGGGGACACAGAGAGACACGGGGACACAGAGAGACACGTGGGGAGAGAGACACGGGGAGAGAGAGACACGGGGAGAGAGAGACACGGGGAGAGAGACACGTGGGGAGAGAGAGACACGGGGAGAGAGAGACACGGGGAGAGAGAGACACGGGGAGAGAGAGACACGTGGGGAGAGAGAGACACGGGGACAGAGAGACACGGGGTGAGAGAGACACGGGGACACAGAGAGACACGGGGAGAGAGAGACACGGGGAGAGAGAGACACGGGGGGAGAGAGAGACACGGGGACAGAGAGACACGTGGGGAGAGAGAGACACGGGGAGAGAGACACGGGGAGAGAGAGACACGGGGAGAGAGAGAGACACGGGGAGAGAGAGACACGGGGAGAGAGAGAGATAGACACGGGGAGAGAGACACGGGGAGAGACACGGGGACAGAGAGACACGGGGAGAGAGACACGGGGAGAGAGACACGCGGAGAGAGACACGGGGAGAGACACGGGGAGAGAGAGACACGGGGAGAGAGAGACACGGGGAGATAGAGACACGGGGAGAGAGAGACACGGGGAGAGAGAGACACGATGAGAGAGAGAGACACGGGGAGAGAGACACGGGGAGAGAGAGACACGTGGGGAGAGAGACACGGGGAGAGAGAGGGAGACAGAGGGAGACACGGGGAGAGAGAGACACGGGGAGAGAGAGAGACACGGGGAGAGAGAGACACGGGGAGAGAGAGAGACACGGGGAGAGAGAGACACGGGGAGAGAGAGACACGGGGAGAGAGAGAGACACGGGGAGAGAGAGAGACACGGGGAGAGAGAGAGACACGGGGAGAGAGAGACACGGGGAGAGAGAGACACGGGGAGAGAGAGTCACGGGGAGAGAGAGACACGGGGAGAGAGACACGGGGAGAGAGAGGGAGACAGAGGGAGACACGGGGAGAGAGAGACACGGGGAGAGAGAGAGAGACACGGGGAGAGAGAGACACGGGGAGAGAGAGAGACACGGGGAGAGAGAGACACCGGGAGAGAGAGACTCGTGGAGACAGAGGGAGACAGACAAACATCGACACGGATACTGACACACACACAGACACACGGAGTGACACAGATACACACAGAGACACACACAGAGACACACACACAGACACACACAGAGACACACACAGACACACACACAGACACACACACAGACACACACACACAGACACACACCCAGAGACACACACAGACACAGAGACACACACAAAGACGCACACAGAGACACACACAGAGACACACACACACACACCCAGACACACAGACACATAGACACACAGAGACACACACAGACACAGACACATAGACACAGACACACACAGAGACACAGACACACACAGACACATAGACATAGACACACACAGAGACATAGACAGAGACACACAGAGACACACACAGAGACACACAGAGACACACACACACACCCAGACACACAGACACATAGACACACAGAGACACACACAGACACAGACACACACAGACACATAGACACCGACACACACACAGACACACACACAGACACACACACAGACACACACACAGACACACACACAGACAGACACACAGACACACACATACACACACAGACACAGACAGAGACACACATACAGACACACACACAGAGACACACACACAGACACACACAGAGACACACACAGAGACCCATACACACACCCAGACGCACAGACACATAGGCACACAGAGACACACACAGACACAGACACACACAGAGACACACAGACACAGACACACACAGAGACACACAGACACACGCACAGACACACACACAGACACACACACAGAACACACACACAGAACACACACACAGACACACACACAGACACACACATACACACACACTGACACAGACAGAGACACAGACAGAGACACACACATACAGACACACACACACAGAGACACACACGGACACACACAGAGACACACAGACACACACGGAGACACACACGGACACACACAGACACACACAGAGACACACAGACATACACACAGACATACACAGAGACACACACACAGACATACACAGAGACACACAGACACACACACACGCATAGACACACAGACTTACACAGAGATACACACAGAGACACACACAGAGACACACACAGACACACACACAGACACACACACAGACACACACAGACACACAGAGACGCACACACAGACACACAGACACACAGAGACACACAGACACACACACAGAGACACACAGACACGCAGACACACACAGAGACACAGACATACACAGAGACACACAGACACACACAGAGACACACAGACACAAACAGAGACACACAGAGACACACAGACATACACACAGACATACACACAGACATACACAGAGACACACACAGAGACACACAGACACACACACAGAGACACACAGACATACACAGAGACACACACAGAGACACACAGAGACACACAGACACACACAGAGACACACAGACACACACACAGACACACACAGTCACACACACAGTCACACACACACACTCAGACACACACAGACACACACAGAGACACACACAGACACACTCAGACACACACAGACACGCAGAGACACACACAGAGACACACACAGAGACACACACACAGACAACAACAACAACAACAACCGCCATTCGCCAATAAGTGGCGGTGACGTCACCACGACACACACAGAGACACACAGAGACATACAGAGACACACAGACACACACACACACAGACACAAACACACACAGACACACACAGAGATACACACACTGACACACACAGAGACACACACACACAGACACACACAGACAGACACACACAGACACACACACACATACAGACACACACAGACACACACAGATACACATACAGAGACACACACACAGACACACACACAGAGACACAGACACACACACACAGAGACACAGACACACACACGCAGAAACACACACACACAGACACACACAGACACAGACACACACAGACACACACACAGACACACACAGACAGACACACACATACACAGACACACACAGACACACACACACAGACACACACAGACACACACACATACACACACACAGACACACACAGACACAGACACACACACAGACACACACAGACACAGACACACACAGACACACAGACACAGACACACACACACACAGACACACACACACAGACACACACACACAGACACAGACAGACACACACAGACACACACAGACACACACAGACACACACACACAGACACACAGACACAGACACACACACAGACACACACACACACACAGAGACACACAGAGACACACAGACACACACAGACACACAGAGACACACAGAGACACACACACAGACACACGTAGAGTCGGAGAGACACACAAAGTCTAAACCTGTGTCTCCCCCGTGTCTCCCCGTGTCTCCCCGTGTCTGCCCTGTGTCTCCCCGTGTCTCCCCCGTGTCTCTCTCGTGTCTCCCTCGTGTCTCCCCCGTGTCTCCCCCGTGTCTCCCCCGTGTCTCCCCGTGTCTCCCCGTGTCTCTCCCGTGTCTCCCCGTGTCTCCCCGTGTCTCTCCCGTGTCTCCCCGTGTCTCCCCGTGTCTCTCCCCGTGTCTCCCCCGTGTCTCCCCCGTGTCTCCCCGTGTCTCCCCGGTGTCTCCCCGTGTCTCCCCGTGTCTCTCCCCGTGTCTCCCCTTGTCTCCCCGTGTCTCTCCCCGTGTCTCTCCCCGTGTCTCCCCGTGTCTCCCCGTGTCTCCCCCGTGTCTCCCCGTGACTCCCCGTGTCTCCCCCGTGTCTCCCCGTGTCTCCCCCGTGTCTCCCCGTGTCTCCCTCGTGTCTCCCTCGTGTCTCCCTCGTGTCTCTTCCCGTGTCTCCCCCTTGTCTCCCCGTGTCTCCCCCGTGTCTCCCCGTGTCTCCCCCGTGTCTCCTCGTGTCTCCCCCGTGTCTCCGCGTGTCTGCCCGTGTCTCCCCGTGTCTCCCCGTGTCTCCCCGTGTCTCACCGTGTCTCTCCCCCGTGTCTCCCCGTGTCTCCCCCGTGTCTCCCCCGTGTCTCCCCGTGTCTCCCCCGTGTCTCCTCGTGTCTCCCCCGTGTCTCCGCGTGTCTGCCCGTGTCTCCCCGTGTCTCCCCGTGTCTCACCGTGTCTCTCCCCCGTGTCTCCCCGTGTCTCCCCGTGTCTCCCCCGTGTCTCCCCCGTGTCTCCCCCGTGTCTCCCCGTGTCTCCCCGTGTCTTCCCGTATCTCTCCCCCGTGTCTCCCCCGTGTCTCCCCGTGTCTACCCCGTGTCTCCCCGTGTCTCCCCGTGTCTCCCCCGTGTCTCCCCGTGTCTCCCCGTGTCTCTCCCGTGTCTCTCCCCGTGTCTCCCCCGTGTCTCCCCGTGTCTCCCCGTGTCTCACCGTGTCTCCCCGTGTCTCCCGCTGTCTCACCGTGTCTCCCCGTGTCTCCCCGTGTCTCTCCCCCGTGTCTCCCCGTGTCTCCCCGTGTCTCCCCCGTGTCTCCCCCGTGTCTCCCCGTGTCTCCCCCGTGTCTCACCGTGTCTCACCGTGTCTGCCCCTTGTCTCCCCGTGTCTCTCCCCGTGTCTCTCCCCCGTGTCTCCCCGTGTCTCCCCGTGTCTCACCGCGTCTCCCCGTGTCTCCCCGTGTCTCCCTGTGTCTCCCCGTGTCTCCCCGTGTCTCCCCATGTCTCTCCCCGTGTCTCCCCGTGTCTGCCCCGTGTCTTCCCCGTGTCTCCCCCGTGTCTCTCCCCGTGTCTCACCGTGTCTCCCCGTGTCTCCCCGTGTCTCTCCCCCGTGTCTCCCCGTGTCTCCCCCGTGTCTCTCCCCGTGTCTCTCCCCCGTGTCTCCCCGTGTCTCTCCCCGTGTCTCCCCGTGTCTCCCCGTGTCTCCCCGTGTCTCTCCCCCGTGTCTCCCCCGTGTCTCCCCGTGTCTCCCCGTGTCTCCCCCGTCTCTCCCCTGTGTCTCCCCCGTGTCTCTCCCCCGTGTCTCCCCGTGTCTCACCGCGTCTCCCCGTGTCTCCCCGTGTCTCCCCGTGTCTCCCCGTGTCTCTCCCTCGTGTCTCCCCGTGTCTCCCCGTGTCTCCCCGTGTCTCCCCGTGTCTCTCCCCGTGTCTCTCCCCCGTGTCTCCCCGTGTCTCTCCCCCGTGTCTCCCCGTGTCTCTCCCCGTGTCTCCCCGTGTCTCCCCGTGTCTCACCGTGTCTCCCCGTGTCTCCCCGTGTCTCCCCGTGTCTCCCCCTGTCTCACCGTGTCTCCCCGTGTCTCCCCGTGTCTCTCCCCCGTGTCTCCCCGTGTCTCCCCGTGTCTCCCCGTGTCTCCCCCGTGTCTCCCCCGTGTCTCACCGTGTCTCACCGTGTCTGCCCCTTGTCTCCCCGTGTCTCTCCCCGTGTCTCTCCCCCGTGTCTCCCCGTGTCTCCCCGTGTCTCACCGCGTCTCCCCGTGTCTCCCCGTGTCTCCCCCGTGTCTCACCGTGTCTCACCGTGTCTGCCCCTTGTCTCCCCGTGTCTCTCCCCGTATCTCTCCCCCGTGTCTCCCCGTGTCTCCCCGTGTCTCACCGCGTCTCCCCGTGTCTCCCCGTGTCTCCCTGTGTCTCCCCGTGTCTCCCCGTGTCTCCCCATGTCTCTCCCCGTGTCTCCCCGTGTCTGCCCCGTGTCTCCTCCGTGTCTCCCCCGTGTCTCTCCCCGTGTCTCTCCCCCGTGTCTCACCGTGTCTCCCCCGTGTCTCACCGTGTCTCACCGTGTCTCTCCCCGTGTCTCACCGTGTCTCTCCCCGTGTCTCCCCGTGTCTGCCCCGTGTCTCCCCCGTGTCTCCCCCGTGTCTCCCCCGTGTCTCCCCCGTGTCTCTCCCCGTGTCTCACCGTGTCTCCCCGTGTCTCCCCGTGTCTCTCCCCCGTGTCTCCCCGTGTCTCCCCCGTGTCTCCCCGTGTCTCCCCGTGTCTCTCCCCGTGTCTCTCCCCCGTGTCTCTCCCCGTGTCTCCCCCCGTGTCTCCCCCGTGTCTCCCCGTGTCTCCCCCGTGTCTCCCCCGTGTCTCCCCCGTGTCTCCCCCGTGTCTCCCCGTGTCTCCCCGTGTCTCCCCCGTCTCTCCCCTGTGTCTCCCCCGTGTCTCTCCCCCGTGTCTCCCCGTGTCTCCCCGTGTCTCACCGCGTCTCCCCGTGTCTCCCCGTGTCTCCCCGTGTCTCTCCCCCGTGTCTCCCCGTGTCTCCCCCGTGTCTCCCCGTGTCTCCCCCGTGTCTCCCCGTGTCTCCCCCGTGTCTCACCCGTGTCTCCCCGTGTCTCCCCGTGTCTCTCCCCCCCGTGTCTCACCGTGTCTCCCCGTGTCTCCCCCGTGTCTCCCCGTGTCTCACCGTGTCTCCCCGTGTCTCTCCCGTGTCTCCCCGTGTCTCCCCGTGTCTCCCCCGTGTCTCCCCGTGTCTCCCCCGTGTCTCCCGCCATGTCTCCCCGTGTCTCCCCCGTGTCTCCCCGTGTCTCCCCGTGTCTCCCCCGTGTCTCCCCGTGTCTCCCCCGTGTCTCCCGCCATGTCTCCCCGTGTCTCCCCCGTGTCTCCCCGTGTCTCCCCGTGTCTCCCCCGTGTCTCCCGCCATGTCTCCCCGTGTCTCACCGTGTCTCCCCGTGTCTCCCCGTGTCTCTCCCCCGTGTCTCCCCGTGTCTCTCCCCCGTGTCTCCCCGTGTCTCTCCCCCGTGTCTCCCCGTGTCTCCCCGTGTCTCCCCGTGTCTCCCCATGTCTCCCCGTCTCTCCCCCGTGTCTCCCCGTGTCTCCCCGTGTCTCCCCGTGTCTCCCCGTGTCTCCCCCGTGTCTCCCCGTGTCTCCCCCGTGTCTCCCGCCGTGTCTCCCCGTGTCTCCCCCGTGTCTCCCCGTGTCTCCCCGTGTCTCTCCCCCGTGTCTCCCCGTGTCTCTCCCCCGTGTCTCCCCGTGTCTCTCCCCCGTGTCTCCCCGTGTCTCCCCGTGTCTCCCCTTGTCTCCCCATGTCTCCCCGTCTCTCCCCCGTGTCTCCCCGTGTCTCACCGTGTCTCCCCGTGTCTCCCCGTGTCTCCAGGTGTCTCTACAATGTCCTCAGTCGATTTGCTTTGACTACCTCCATCTGTACGAGCCCTATCTCAGGGACCCTACAGCCTACCCCAAAGTTCAGGTGAGGTGCCACTCATTAACACTGAACCCTATTAACACAGGACCCTATTAACCCTATTAACACTGAACCCTATTAACACTGTTAACACTGAACCCTATTAACACTGGACCCTATTAACACTGAACCCTATTAATCCTATTAACACTGAACCCTATTAACACTATTAACACTGGACCCTATTAACACTGAACCCTATTAACACTGAACCCTAGTAACACTGGACCCTATTAACCCTGTTAACACAGGACCCTATTAACACTGTTAACACTGAACCCTATTAACACTGTTAACACTGAACCATATTAACACTGGACCCTATTAACCCTGAACCCTATTAACACTGGACCCTATTAACCCTGAACCCTATTAACACTGGACCCTATTAACACTGGACCCTATTAACCCTATTAACACTGAACCCTATTAACACTGTTAACACTGGACCCTATTAACACAAACCCTATTAACCATATTAACACTGAACCCTATTAACACTGGACCCTATTAACACTGAACCCTATTAACACTGAACCCTATTAACACTGAACCCTATTAACACTGGACCCTATTAACCCTATTAACACTGAACCCTAGTAACACTGGACCCTATTAACACTATTAACACTGGACCCTACTAACACAGAACCCTATTAACACTGAACCCTATTAACACTGAACCCTATTAACACTGTTAACACTGAACCCTATTAACACTGAACCCTATTAACACTATTAACACTGAACCCTATTAACACTGGACCCTATTAACCCTATTAACACTGAACCCTAGTAACACTGGACCCTATTAACACTGAACCCTATTAACACTATTAACACTGGACCCTATTAACACAACCCTATTAACAATGAACCCTATTAACCCTGAACCCTATTAACACTGGACCCTATTAACACTATTAACACTAAACCCTATTAACACTGAACCCTATTAATACAAACCCTATTAACACTATTAACACTGAACCCTATTAACACTGGACCCTATTAATCCTATTAACACTGAACCCTAGTAACACTGGACCCTATTAACCCTGTTAACACTGAACCCTATTAACACTGGACCCTATTAACACTGTTAACACTGGACCCTATTAACACTGAACCCTATTAACACTGTTAACACTGGACCCTATTAACACTGAACCATATTAACACTGGACCCTATTAACACTATTAACACTGAACCCTACTAACACAGAACCCTATTAACACTGGAGCCTATTAAACACTTTAATACTGAACCCTATTAACACTGGACCCTATTAACACTATTAACACTGAACCCTACTAACACAGAACCCTATTAACACTGGAGCCTATTAAACACTTTAATACTGAACCCTATTAACACTGGACCCTATTAACACTATTAACACTGAACCCTATTAACACTGAACCCTATTAACACTGGACCCTATTAACCCTATTAACACTAAACCCTATTAACACTGGACCCTATTATCCCTGTTAACACTGAACCCTATTAACACTGAATCCTATTAACACTGGACCCTATTAACACTATTAACACTGGACCCTGTTAACACTGAACCCTATTAACACTGAACCCTATTAACACTGGACCCTATTAACCCTATTAACACTGAACCCTATTAACACTGTTAACACTGAACCCTATTAACACTGAACCCTATTAACCCTATTAACACTGAACGCTATTAACACTATTAACACTGAACCCTATTAACACTGGACCCTATTAACCCTATTAACACTGAACCCTAGTAACACTGGACCCTATTAACACTATTAACCCTGGACCATATTAACACCCTATTAACCCTATTAACACTGACCCCTATTAACACTGGACCCTATTAACCCTATTAACACTGAACCCTATTAACACTGTTAACACTGAACCCTATTAACACTGAACCCTATTGACACTATTAACACTGAACCCTATTAACACTGGACCCTATTAACCCTATTAACACTGAACCCTAGTAACACTGGACCCTATTAACACTATTAACACTGGACCATATTAACACTGAACCCTATTAACACTGGACCCTATTAACACTGAACCCTATTAACACTGGACCCTATTAACCCTATTAACACTGAACCCTAGTAACACTGAACCCTATTAACACTGAACCCTATTAACACTGAACCCTATTAACCCTATTAACACTGAACGCTATTAACACTATTAACACTGAACCCTATTAACACTGGACCCTATTAACCCTATTAACACTGAACCCTAGTAACACTGGACCCTATTAACACTATTAACCCTGGACCATATTAACACCCTATTAACCCTATTAACACTGACCCCTATTAACACTGGACCCTATTAACCCTATTAACACTGAACCCTATTAACACTGTTAACACTGAACCCTATTAACACTGAACCCTATTAACACTATTAACACTGAACCCTATTAACACTAGACCCTATTAACCCTATTAACACTGAACCCTAGTAACACTGGACCCTATTAACACTATTAACACTGGACCATATTAACACTGAACCCTATTAACACTGGACCCTATTAACACTGAACCCTATTAACACTGGACCCTATTAACCCTATTAACACTGAACCCTAGTAACACTGAACCCTATTAACACTGAACCCTATTAAAACTGAACCCTATTAACCCTATTAACACTGAACCCTATTAACCCTATTAACACTGAACCCTATTAACACTGTTAACACTGGACCCTACTAACACAGAACCCTATTAACACTATTAACACTGAACCCTATTAACACTGAACCCTATTAACACTATTAACACTGAACCCTATTAACACTGAACCCTATTAACACTATTAACACTGAACCCTATTAACACTGAACCCTATTAACACTATTGACACTGGACCCTATTAACCCTATTAACACTATTAACACTGAACCCTATTAACACAAACCCTATTAACACTATTAACACTGAACCCTATTAACACTGGACCCTATTAACCCTATTAACACTGAACCCTAGTAACACTGGACCCTATTAACACTATTAACACTGGACCATATTAACACTGAACCCTATTAACACTGGACCCTATTAACACTGAACCCTATTAACACTGGACCCTATTAACCCTATTAACACTGAACCCTAGTAACACTGAACCCTATTAACACTGAACCCTATTAAAACTGAACCCTATTAACCCTATTAACACTGAACCCTATTAACCCTATTAACACTGAACCCTATTAACACTGAACCCTATTAACACTATTAACACTGGACCCTACTAACACAGAACCCTATTAACACTATTAACACTGAACCCTATTAACACTGAACCCTATTAACACTATTAACACTGAACCCTATTAACACTGAACCCTATTAACACTATTAACACTGAACCCTATTAACACTGAACCCTATTAACACTATTGACACTGGACCCTATTAACCCTATTAACACTATTAACACTGAACCCTATTAACACAAACCCTATTAACACTATTAACACTGAACCCTATTAACACTGGACCCTATTGACACTGAACCCTATTAACCCTATTAACACTGAACCCTACTAACACTGGACCCTATTATCCCTGTTAACACTGAACCCTATTAACACGAACCCTATTAACCCTATTAACACTGAACCCTATTAACCCTATTAACACTGAACCCTATTAACACTGAACCCTATTATCCCTGTTAACACTGAACCCTATTAAAACTGAACCCTATTAACCCTATTAACACTGAACGCTATTAACCCTATTAACACTGAACCCTATTAACACTGGACCCTATTATCCCTGTTAACACTGAACCCTATTAACACTGAACCCTATTAACCCTATTAACACTGGACCCTATTAACACTGAACCCTGTTAACACCGAACCCTATTAACACTATTAACACTGAACCCTATTAACACTGAACCATATTAACACTGTTAACACTGAACCCTATTAACACTGAACCCTATTAACCCTATTAACACTGAACCCTATTAACCCTATTAAAACTAAACCCTATTAACACTGGACCCTATGATGGTGAACGTGGTGAACGTGTCTCTGTGTGTGTGGTAGATGCTGGTGAACGTGTCTCTGTGTGTGCAGTAGATGTTGGTGAACGTGTCTCTGTGTGTGCGGTAGATGTTGGTGAACGTGTCTCTGTGTGTGCGGTAGATGCTGGTGAACGTGTCTCTGTGTGTGCGGTAGATGCTGGTGAATGTGTCTCTGTGTGTGCGGTAGATGTTGGTGAACGTGTCTCTGTGTGTGTGGTAGATGTTGGTGAACGTGTCTCTGTGTGTGCGGTAGATGCTGGTGTACGTGTCTCTGTGTGTGCGGTAGATGCTGGTGAACGTGGTGAACGTGTCTCTGTGTGTGCGGTAGATGCTGGTGAACGTGGTGAACGTGTCTCTGTGTGTATGCTGGTGAACGTGGTGAACGTGTCTCTGTGTGTATGCTGGTGCACGTGGTGAACGTGTCTCTGTGTGTGCGGTAGATGCTGGTGAACGTGTCTCTGTGTGTGCGGTAGATGCTGGTGAACGTGTCTCTGTGTGTGCGGTAGATGTTGGTGAACGTGTCTCTGTGTGTGCGGTAGATGCTGGTGAACGTGTCTCTGTGTGTGCGGTAGATGTTGGTGAACATGGTGAACGTGTCTCTGTGTGTGCGGTAGATGCCGGTGAACGTGTCTCTGTGTGTGCGGTAGATGTTGGTGAACGTGTCTCTGTGTGTGCGGTAGATGTTGGTGAACGTGTCTCTGTGTGTGCGGTAGATGCTGGTGAACGTGTCTCTGTGTGTGCGTTAGATGCTGGTGAACGTGTCTCTGTGTGTATGATGGTGAACGTGTCTCTGTGTGTGCGGTAGATGTTGGTGAACGTGTCTCTGCGTGTGCGGTAAATGCTGGTGAACGTGTCTCTGTGTGTGTGGTAGATGCTGGTGAACGTGTCTCTGTGTGTATGCTGGTGAACGTGTCTCTGTGTGTGCGGTAGATGCTGGTGAACGTGTCTCTGTGTGTGCGGTAGATGTTGGTGAACGTGTCTCTGTGTGTGCGGTAGTAGCTGGTGAACGTGTCTCTGTGTGTGCGGTAGATGTTGGTGAACGTGTCTCTGTTTGTATGCTGGTGAACGTGTCTCTGTGTGTGCGGTAGATGTTGGTGAACGTGTCTCTGTGTGTGCGGTAGATGCTGGTGAACGTGTCTCTGTGTGTGCGGTAGATGCTGGTGAACGTGTCTCTGTGTGTGCGGTAGATGCTGGTGAACGTGTCTCTGTGTGTGCGGTAGATGATGGTGAACGTGTCTCTGTGTGTATGCGGGTGAACGTGTCTCTGTGTGTGCAGTAGATGCTGGTGAACGTGTCTCTGTGTGTATGCTGGTGAACGTGTCTCTGTGTGTGCGGTAGATGTTGGTGAACGTGTCTCTGTGTGTGCGGTAGATGCTGGTGTACGTGTCTCTGTGTGTGCGGTAGATGTTGGTGAACGTGGTGTACGTGTCTCTGTGTGTGCGGTAGATGCTGGTGAACGTGTCTCTGTGTGTGCGGTAGATGCTGGTGAACGTGTCTCTGGGTGTGCGGTAGATGTTAGTGAACGTGTCTTTGTGTGTATGCTGGTGAACGTGGTGTACGTGTCTTTGTGTGTGCGGTAGATGCTGGTGAACGTGTCTCTGTGTGTGCGGTAGATGATGGTGAACGTGTCTCTGTGTGTATGCTGGTGAACGTGTCTCTGTGTGTGCGGTAGATGCTGGTGAACATGTTGTACGTGTCTCTGTGTGTGCGGTAGATGCTGGTGAACGTGTCTCTGTGTGTATGCTGGTGAACGTGTCTCTGTGTGTGCGGTAGATGCTGGTGAACGTGGTGTACGTGTCTCTGTGTGTGCGGTAGATGATGGTGTACGTGTCTCTGTGTGTGCGGTAGATGCTGGTGAACGTGGTGTACGTGTCTCTGTGTGTGCGGTAGATGCTGGTGAACGTGTCTCTGTGTGTATGCTGGTGAACGTGTCTCTGTGTGTGCGGTAGATGCTGGTGAACGTGTCTCTGTGTGTGCGGTAGATGCTGGTGAACGTGTCACTGTGTGTGCGGTAGATGCTGGTGAACGTGTCTCTGTGTGTGCGGTAGATGCTGGTGAACGTGTCTCTGTGTGTGCGGTAGATGTTGGTGAACATGTTGTACGTGTCTCTGTGTGTGCGGTAGATGCTGGTGAACATGTTGTACGTGTCTCTGTGTGTGCGGTAGATGCTGGTGAACATGTTGTACGTGTCTCTGTGTGTGCGGTAGATGCTGGTGAACATGTTGTACGTGTCTCTGTGTGTGTGGTAGATGTTGGTGAACATGTTGTACGTGTCTCTGTGTGTGCGGTAGATGCTGGTGAACATGTTGTACGTGTCTCTGTGTGTGCGGTAGATGCTGGTGAACGTGGTGAACGTGTCTCTGTGTGTGCGGTAGATGCTGGTGAACATGTTGTACGTGTCTGTGTGTGTGCGGTAGATGCTGGTGAACGTGTCTCTGTGTGTGCGGTAGATGCTGGTGAACGTGTCTCTGTGTGTGCGGTAGATGCTGGTGAACATGGTGTATGTGTCTCTGTGTGTGCGGTAGATGCTGGTGAACATGGTGAACGTGTCTCTGTGTGTGCGGTAGATGCTGGTGAACATGTTGTACGTGTCTCTGTGTGTGCGGTAGATGCTGGTGAACGTGTCTCTGTGTGTGCAGTAGATGCTGGTGAACGTGTCTCTGTGTGTGCGGTAGATGCTGGTGAACATGTTGTACGTGTCTCTGTGTGTGTGGTAGATGCTGGTGAACGTGTCTCTGTGTGTATGCTGGTGAACGTGTCTCTGTGTGTGCGGTAGATGCTGGTGAACGTGGTGTACGTGTCTCTGTGTGTGCGGTAGATGCTGGTGAACATGTTGTACGTGTCTCTGTGTGTGCGGTAGATGCTGGTGAACATGTTGTACGTGTCTCTGTGTGTGCGGTAGATGCTGTTGAACGTGGTGTACGTGTCTCTGTGTGTGCGGTAGATGCTGGTGAACGTGTCTCTGTGTGTATGCTGGTGAACGTGTCTCTGTGTGTGCGGTAGATGCTGGTGAACATGTTGTACGTGTCTCTGTGTGTGCGGTAGATGCTGATGAACGTGGTGAACGTGTCTCTGTGTGTGCGGTAGATGATGGTGAACGTGTCTCTGTGTGCGGTAGATGATGGTGAACGTGTCTCTGTGTGTGCGGTAGATGCTGGTGAACGTGTCTCTGTGCGTATGCTGGTGAACGTGTCTCTGTGTGTGCGGTAGATGATGGTGTACGTGTCTCTGTGTGCGGTAGATGATGGTGAACGTGTCTCTGTGTGTGCGGTAGATGCTGGTGAACGTGTCTCTGTGTGTATGCTGGTGAACGTGTCTCTGTGTGTGCGGTAGATGCTGGTGTACGTGTCTCTGTGTGTGCGGTAGATGCTGGTGAACATGGTGAACGTGTCTCTGTGTGTGCGGTAGATGCTGTTGAACATGTTGTACGTGTCTCTGTGTGTGCAGTAGATGCTGGTGAACATGTTGTACGTGTCTCTGTGTGTGCGGTAGATGCTGGTGAACATGTTGTACATGTCTCTGTGTGTGTGGTAGATGTTGGTGAACGTGTCTCTGTGTGTGCGGTAGATGCTGGTGAACATGTTGTACGTGTCTCTGTGTGTGTGGTAGATGCTGGTGAACGTGTCTCTGTGTGTGCAGTAGATGTTGGTGAACGTGTCTCTGTGTGTGCGGTAGATGTTGGTGAACGTGTCTCCCTGTGTGCGGTAGATGCTGGTGAACGTGTCTCTGTGTGTGCGGTAGATGCTGGTGAATGTGTCTCTGTGTGTGCGGTAGATGTTGGTGAACGTGTCTCTGTGTGTGTGGTAGATGTTGGTGAACGTGTCTCTGTGTGTGCGGTAGATGCTGGTGTACGTGTCTCTGTGTGTGCGGTAGATGCTGGTGAACGTGGTGAACGTGTCTCTGTGTGTGCGGTAGATGCTGGTGAACGTGGTGAACGTGTCTCTGTGTGTATGCTGGTGAACGTGGTGAACGTGTCTCTGTGTGTATGCTGGTGCACGTGGTGAACGTGTCTCTGTGTGTGCGGTAGATGCTGGTGAACGTGTCTCTGTGTGTGCGGTAGATGCTGGTGAACGTGTCTCTGTGTGTGCGGTAGATGTTGGTGAACGTGTCTCTGTGTGTGCGGTAGATGCTGGTGAACGTGTCTCTGTGTGTGCGGTAGATGTTGGTGAACATGGTGAACGTGTCTCTGTGTGTGCGGTAGATGCCGGTGAACGTGTCTCTGTGTGTGCGGTAGATGTTGGTGAACGTGTCTCTGTGTGTGCGGTAGATGTTGGTGAACGTGTCTCTGTGTGTGCGGTAGATGCTGGTGAACGTGTCTCTGTGTGTGCGTTAGATGCTGGTGAACGTGTCTCTGTGTGTATGATGGTGAACGTGTCTCTGTGTGTGCGGTAGATGTTGGTGAACGTGTCTCTGCGTGTGCGGTAAATGCTGGTGAACGTGTCTCTGTGTGTGTGGTAGATGCTGGTGAACGTGTCTCTGTGTGTGCGGTAGATGTTGGTGAACGTGTCTCTGTGTGTGCGGTAGATGCTGGTGAACGTGTCTTTGTGTGTGCGGTAGATGCTGGTGAACGTGTCTCTGTGTGTGCGGTAGATGTTGATGAACGTGTCTCTGTGTGTATGCTGGTGAACGTGGTGTACGTGTCTTTGTGTGTGCGGTAGATGCTGGTGAACGTGTCTCTGTGTGTGCGGTAGATGCTGGTGAACGTGTCTCTGTGTGTATGCTGGTGTATGTGTCTCTGTGTGTGCGGTAGATGATGGTGAACGTGTCTCTGTGTGTATGCTGGTGAACGTGTCTCTGTGTGTGCGGTAGATGCTGGTGAACATGTTGTACGTGTCTCTGTGTGTGCGGTAGATGCTGGTGAACGTGTCTCTGTGTGTGCGGTAGATGCTGGTGAACGTGGTGTACGTGTCTCTGTGTGTGCGGTAGATGATGGTGTACGTGTCTCTGTGTGTGCGGTAGATGCTGGTGAACGTGGTGTACGTGTCTCTGTGTGTGCGGTAGATGCTGGTGAACGTGTCTCTGTGTGTATGCTGGTGAACGTGTCTCTGTGTGTGCGGTAGATGCTGGTGAACGTGTCTCTGTGTGTGCGGTAGATGCTGGTGAACGTGTCACTGTGTGTGCGGTAGATGCTGGTGAACGTGTCTCTGTGTGTGCGGTAGATGCTGGTGAACGTGTCTCTGTGTGTGCGGTAGATGTTGGTGAACATGTTGTACGTGTCTCTGTGTGTGCGGTAGATGCTGGTGAACATGTTGTACGTGTCTCTGTGTGTGCGGTAGATGCTGGTGAACATGTTGTACGTGTCTCTGTGTGTGCGGTAGATGCTGGTGAACATGTTGTACGTGTCTCTGTGTGTGCGGTAGATGCTGGTGAACATGTTGTACGTGTCTCTGTGTGTGTGGTAGATGTTGGTGAACATGTTGTACGTGTCTCTGTGTGTGCGGTAGATGCTGGTGAACATGTTGTACGTGTCTCTGTGTGTGCGGTAGATGCTGGTGAACGTGGTGAACGTGTCTCTGTGTGTGCGGTAGATGCTGGTGAACATGTTGTACGTGTCTGTGTGTGTGCGGTAGATGCTGGTGAACGTGTCTCTGTGTGTGCGGTAGATGCTAGGGAACGTGTCTCTGTGTGTGCGGTAGATGCTGGTGAACATGGTGTATGTGTCTCTGTGTGTGCGGTAGATGCTGGTGAACATGGTGAACGTGTCTCTGTGTGTGCGGTAGATGCTGGTGAACATGTTGTACGTGTCTCTGTGTGTGCGGTAGATGCTGGTGAACATGTTGTACGTGTCTCTGTGTGTGCGGTAGATGCTGGTGAACGTGTTGTACGTGTCTCTGTGTGTGCGGTAGATGCTGGTGAACGTGTTGTACGTGTTTCTGTGTGTGCGGTAGATGCTGGTGAACGTGGTATACGTGTCTCTGTGTGTGCGGTAGATGCTGGTGAACGTGTCTCTGTGTGTGCAGTAGATGCTGGTGAACGTGTCTCTGTGTGTGCGGTAGATGCTGGTGAACATGTTGTACGTGTCTGTGTGTGTGTGGTAGATGCTGGTGAACGTGTCTCTGTGTGTATGCTGGTGAACGTGTCTCTGTGTGTGCGGTAGATGCTGGTGAACGTGGTGTACGTGTCTCTGTGTGTGCGGTAGATGCTGGTGAACATGTTGTACGTGTCTCTGTGTGTGCGGTAGATGCTGGTGAACATGTTGTACGTGTCTCTGTGTGTGCGGTAGATGCTGTTGAACGTGGTGTACGTGTCTCTGTGTGTGCGGTAGATGCTGGTGAACGTGTCTCTGTGTGTATGCTGGTGAACGTGTCTCTGTGTGTGCGGTAGATGCTGGTGAACATGTTGTACGTGTCTCTGTGTGTGCGGTAGATGCTGATGAACGTGGTGAACGTGTCTCTGTGTGTGCGGTAGATGATGGTGAACGTGTCTCTGTGTGCGGTAGATGATGGTGAACGTGTCTCTGTGTGTGCGGTAGATGCTGGTGAACGTGTCTCTGTGCGTATGCTGGTGAACGTGTCTCTGTGTGTGCGGTAGATGATGGTGTACGTGTCTCTGTGTGCGGTAGATGATGGTGAACGTGTCTCTGTGTGTGCGGTAGATGCTGGTGAACGTGTCTCTGTGTGTATGCTGGTGAACGTGTCTCTGTGTGTGCGGTAGATGCTGGTGTACATGTCTCTGTGTGTGCGGTAGATGCTAGTGAACATGGTGAACGTGTCTCTGTGTGTGCGGTAGATGCTGGTGAACATGTTGTACGTGTCTCTGTGTGTGCAGTAGATGCTGGTGAACATGTTGTACGTGTCTCTGTGTGTGCGGTAGATGCTGGTGAACATGTTGTACATGTCTCTGTGTGTGTGGTAGATGTTGGTGAACGTGTCTCTGTGTGTGCGGTAGATGCTGGTGAACATGTTGTACGTGTCTCTGTGTGTGCGGTAGATGCTGGTGAACGTGTCTCTGTGTGTATGCTGGTGAACGTGTCTCTGTGTGTGCGGTAGATGCTGGTGAACATGTTGTACATGTCTCTGTGTGTGTGGTAGATGTTGGTGAACGTGTCTCTGTGTGTGCGGTAGATGCTGGTGAACGTGGTGAACGTGTCTCTGTGTGTGCGGTAGATGCTGGTGAACGTGTCTCTGTGTGTGCGGTAGATGTTGGTGAACATGTTGTACGTGTCTCTGTGTGTGCGGTAGATGCTGGTGAACATGTTGTACGTGTCTCTGTGTGTGCGGTAGATGCTGGCGAACATGTTGTACGTGTCTCTGTGTGTGCGGTAGATGCTGGTGAACATGTTGTCCGTGTCTCTGTGTGTGCGGTAGATGCTGGTGAACATGTTGTACATGTCTCTGTGTGTGCGGTAGATGCTGATGAACGTGTCTCTGTGTGTGCGGTAGATGCTGGTGAACATGTTGTACGTGTCTCTGTGTGTGCGGTAGATGCTGGTGAACGTGTCTCTGTGTGTATGCTGGTGAACGTGTCTCTGTGTGTGCGGTAGATGCTGGTGAACATGTTGTACGTGTCTCTGTGTGTGCGGTAGATGCTGGTGAACGTGTCTCTGTGTGTGCGGTAGATGCTGGTGAACGTGTCTCTGTGTGTGCGGTAGATGTTGGTGAACGTGTCTCTGTGTGTGCGGTAGATGCTGGTGAACGTGTTGTACGTGTCTCTGTGTCTCTGTGTGTGCGGTAGATGCTGGTGAACATGTTGTACGTGTCTCTGTGTCTCTGTGTGTGCGGTAGATGCTGGTGAACGTGGTGGACGTGTCTCTGTGTCTCTGTGTGTGCGGTAGATGCTGGTGAACATGTTGTACGTGTCTCTGTGTGTGCGGTAGATGCTGGTGAACATGTTGTACGTGTCTCTGTGTGTGCGGTAGATGCTGGTGAACATGTTGTACGTGTCTCTGTGTGTGCGGTAGATGCTGGTGAACGTGGTGAACGTGTCTCTGTGTCTCTGTGTGTGCGGTAGATGCTGGTGAACATGTTGTACGTGTCTCTGTGTCTCTGTGTGTGCGGTAGATGCTGGTGAACATGTTGTACGTGTCTCTGTGTGTGCGGTAGATGCTGGTGAACATGTTGTACGTGTCTCTGTGTCTCTGTGTGTGCGGTAGATGCTGGTGAACATGTTATACGTGTCTCTGTGTCTCTGTGTGTGCGGTAGATGCTGGTGAACATGTTGTACGTGTCTCTGTGTCTCTGTGTGTGCGGTAGATGCTGGTGAACATGTTGTACGTGTCTCTGTGTCTCTGTGTGTGCGGTAGATGCTGGTGAACATGTTGTACGTGTCTCTGTGTCTCTGTGTGTGCGGTAGATGCTGGTGAACATGTTGTACGTGTCTCTGTGTCTCTGTGTGTGCGGTAGATGCTGGTGAACATGGTGTATGTGTCTCTGTGTGTGCGGTAGATGCTGGTGAACATGGTGTACGTGTCTCTGTGTGTGCGGTAGATGCTGTTGAACGTGGTGTACGTGTCTCTGTGTGTGCGGTAGATGCTGGTGAACATGTTGTACGTGTCTCTGTGTGTGCGGTAGATGCTGGTGAACATGTTGTACGTGTCTCTGTGTCTCTGTGTGTGCGGTAGATGCTGGTGAACGTGGTGGACGTGTCTCTGTGTCTCTGTGTGTGCGGTAGATGCTGGTGAACATGTTGTACGTGTCTCTGTGTGTGCGGTAGATGCTGGTGAACATGTTGTACGTGTTTCTGTGTCTCTGTGTGTGCGGTAGATGCTGGTGAACATGTTGTACGTGTCTCTGTGTCTCTGTGTGTGCGGTAGATGCTGGTGAACATGTTGTACGTGTCTCTGTGTGTGCGGTAGATGCTGGTGAACATGTTGTACGTGTTTCTGTGTCTCTGTGTGTGCGGTAGATGCTGGTGAACATGTTGTACGTGTCTCTGTGTCTCTGTGTGTGCGGTAGATGCTGGTGAACATGTTGTACGTGTCTCTGTGTCTCTGTGTGTGCGGTAGATGCTGGTGAACATGTTGTACGTGTCTCTGTGTCTCTGTGTGTGCGGTAGATGCTGGTGAACATGTTGTACGTGTCTCTGTGTCTCTGTGTGTGCGGTAGATGCTGGTGAACATGTTGTACGTGTCTCTGTGTGTGCGGTAGATGCTGGTGAACATGTTGTACGTGTCTCTGTGTGTGCGGTAGATGCTGGTGAACATGTTGTACGTGTCTCTGTGTGTGCGGTAGATGCTGGTGAACATGTTGTACGTGTCTCTGTGTCTCTGTGTGTGCGGTAGATGCTGGTGAACATGTTGTACGTGTCTCTGTGTCTCTGTGTGTGCGGTAGATGCTGGTGAACATGTTGTACGTGTCTCTGTGTCTCTGTGTGTGCGGTAGATGCTGGTGAACATGTTGTACATGTCTCTGTGTGTGCGGTAGATGCTGATGAACATGTTGTACGTGTCTCTGTGTGTGCGGTAGATGCTGGTGAACATGTTGTACGTGTCTCTGTGTGTGCGGTAGATGCTGGTGAACGTGTCTCTGTGTGTATGCTGGTGAACGTGTCTCTGTGTGTGCGGTAGATGCTGGTGAACGTGTCTCTGTGTGTACGGTAGATGTTGGTGAACGTGTCTCTGTGTGTGCGGTAGATGCTGGTGAACGTGTTGTACGTGTCTCTGTGTCTCTGTGTGTGCGGTAGATGCTGGTGAACATGTTGTACGTGTCTCTGTGTCTCTGTGTGTGCGGTAGATGCTGGTGAACATGTTGTACGTGTCTCTGTGTGTGTGGTAGATGCTGGTGAACGTGTCTCTGTGTGTGCAGTAGATGTTGGTGAACGTGTCTCTGTGTGTGCGGTAGATGTTGGTGAACGTGTCTCCCTGTGTGCGGTAGATGCTGGTGAACGTGTCTCTGTGTGTGCGGTAGATGCTGGTGAATGTGTCTCTGTGTGTGCGGTAGATGTTGGTGAACGTGTCTCTGTGTGTGTGGTAGATGTTGGTGAACGTGTCTCTGTGTGTGCGGTAGATGCTGGTGTACGTGTCTCTGTGTGTGCGGTAGATGCTGGTGAACGTGGTGAACGTGTCTCTGTGTGTGCGGTAGATGCTGGTGAACGTGGTGAACGTGTCTCTGTGTGTATGCTGGTGAACGTGGTGAACGTGTCTCTGTGTGTATGCTGGTGCACGTGGTGAACGTGTCTCTGTGTGTGCGGTAGATGCTGGTGAACGTGTCTCTGTGTGTGCGGTAGATGCTGGTGAACGTGTCTCTGTGTGTGCGGTAGATGTTGGTGAACGTGTCTCTGTGTTTGCGGTAGATGCTGGTGAACGTGTCTCTGTGTGTGCGGTAGATGTTGGTGAACATGGTGAACGTGTCTCTGTGTGTGCGGTAGATGCCGGTGAACGTGTCTCTGTGTGTGCGGTAGATGTTGGTGAACGTGTCTCAGTGTGTGCGGTAGATGTTGGTGAACGTGTCTCTGTGTGTGCGGTAGATGCTGGTGAACGTGTCTCTGTGTGTATGATGGTGAACGTGTCTCTGTGTGTGCGGTAGATGTTGGTGAACGTGTCTCTGCGTGTGCGGTAAATGCTGGTGAACGTGTCTCTGTGTGTGCGGTAGATGTTGGTGAACGTGTCTCTGTGTGTGCGGTAGATGCTGGTGAACGTGTCTCTGTGTGTGCGGTAGATGTTGGTGAACATGGTGAACGTGTCTCTGTGTGTGCGGTAGATGCCGGTGAACGTGTCTCTGTGTGTGTGGTAGATGCTGGTGAACGTGTCTCTGTGTGTGCGGTAGATGTTGGTGAACGTGTCTCTGTGTGTGCGGTAGATGCTGGTGAACGTGTCTTTGTGTGTGCGGTAGATGCTGGTGAACGTGTCTCTGTGTGTGCGGTAGATGTTGATGAACGTGTCTCTGTGTGTATGCTGGTGAACGTGGTGTACGTGTCTTTGTGTGTGCGGTAGATGCTGGTGAACGTGTCTCTGTGTGTGCGGTAGATGCTGGTGAACGTGTCTCTGTGTGTATGCTGGTGTATGTGTCTCTGTGTGTGCGGTAGATGATGGTGAACGTGTCTCTGTGTGTATGCTGGTGAACGTGTCTCTGTGTGTGCGGTAGATGCTGGTGAACATGTTGTACGTGTCTCTGTGTGTGCGGTAGATGCTGGTGAACGTGTCTCTCTGTGTATGCTGGTGAACGTGTCTCTGTGTGTGCGGTAGATGCTGGTGAACGTGGTGTACGTGTCTCTGTGTGTGCGGTAGATGATGGTGTACGTGTCTCTGTGTGTGCGGTAGATGCTGGTGAACGTGGTGTACGTGTCTCTGTGTGTGCGGTAGATGCTGGTGAACGTGTCTCTGTGTGTATGCTGGTGAACGTGTCTCTGTGTGTGCGGTAGATGCTGGTGAACGTGTCTCTGTGTGTGCGGTAGATGCTGGTGAACGTGTCACTGTGTGTGCGGTAGATGCTGGTGAACGTGTCTCTGTGTGTGCGGTAGATGCTGGTGAACGTGTCTCTGTGTGTGCGGTAGATGTTGGTGAACATGTTGTACGTGTCTCTGTGTGTGCGGTAGATGCTGGTGAACATGTTGTACGTGTCTCTGTGTGTGCGGTAGATGCTGGTGAACATGTTGTACGTGTCTCTGTGTGTGCGGTAGATGCTGGTGAACATGTTGTACGTGTCTCTGTGTGTGCGGTAGATGCTGGTGAACGTGTCTCTGTGTGTGCGGTAGATGCTGGTGAACGTGTCTCTGTGTGTGCGGTAGATGCTGGTGAACATGGTGTATGTGTCTCTGTGTGTGCGGTAGATGCTGGTGAACATGGTGAACGTGTCTCTGTGTGTGCGGTAGATGCTGGTGAACATGTTGTACGTGTCTCTGTGTGTGCGGTAGATGCTGGTGAACATGTTGTACGTGTCTCTGTGTGTGCGGTAGATGCTGGTGAACGTGTTGTACGTGTCTCTGTGTGTGCGGTAGATGCTGGTGAACGTGTTGTACGTGTTTCTGTGTGTGCGGTAGATGCTGGTGAACGTGGTATACGTGTCTCTGTGTGTGCGGTAGATGCTGGTGAACGTGTCTCTGTGTGTGCAGTAGATGCTGGTGAACGTGTCTCTGTGTGTGCGGTAGATGCTGGTGAACATGTTGTACGTGTCTCTGTGTGTGTGGTAGATGCTGGTGAACGTGTCTCTGTGTGTATGCTGGTGAACGTGTCTCTGTGTGTGCGGTAGATGCTGGTGAACGTGGTGTACGTGTCTCTGTGTGTGCGGTAGATGCTGGTGAACATGTTGTACGTGTCTCTGTGTGTGCGGTAGATGCTGGTGAACATGTTGTACGTGTCTCTGTGTGTGCGGTAGATGCTGTTGAACGTGGTGTACGTGTCTCTGTGTGTGCGGTAGATGCTGGTGAACGTGTCTCTGTGTGTATGCTGGTGAACGTGTCTCTGTGTGTGCGGTAGATGCTGGTGAACATGTTGTACGTGTCTCTGTGTGTGCGGTAGATGCTGATGAACGTGGTGAACGTGTCTCTGTGTGTGCGGTAGATGATGGTGAACGTGTCTCTGTGTGTGCGGTAGATGCTGGTGAACGTGTCTCTGTGCGTATGCTGGTGAACGTGTCTCTGTGTGTGCGGTAGATGATGGTGTACGTGTCTCTGTGTGCGGTAGATGATGGTGAACGTGTCTCTGTGTGTGCGGTAGATGCTGGTGAACGTGTCTCTGTGTGTATGCTGGTGAACGTGTCTCTGTGTGTGCGGTAGATGCTGGTGTACGTGTCTCTGTGTGTGCGGTAGATGCTGGTGAACATGGTGAACGTGTCTCTGTGTGTGCGGTAGATGCTGGTGAACATGTTGTACGTGTCTCTGTGTGTGCAGTAGATGCTGGTGAACATGTTGTACGTGTCTCTGTGTGTGCGGTAGATGCTGGTGAACATGTTGTACATGTCTCTGTGTGTGTGGTAGATGTTGGTGAACGTGTCTCTGTGTGTGCGGTAGATGCTGGTGAACATGTTGTACGTGTCTCTGTGTGTGCGGTAGATGCTGGTGAACGTGTCTCTGTGTGTATGCTGGTGAACGTGTCTCTGTGTGTGCGGTAGATGCTGGTGAACATGTTGTACATGTCTCTGTGTGTGTGGTAGATGTTGGTGAACGTGTCTCTGTGTGTGCGGTAGATGCTGGTGAACGTGGTGAACGTGTCTCTGTGTGTGCGGTAGATGCTGGTGAACGTGTCTCTGTGTGTGCGGTAGATGTTGGTGAACATGTTGTACGTGTCTCTGTGTGTGCGGTAGATGCTGGTGAACATGTTGTACGTGTCTCTGTGTGTGCGGTAGATGCTGGTGAACATGTTGTACGTGTCTCTGTGTGTGCGGTAGATGCTGGTGAACATGTTGTCCGTGTCTCTGTGTGTGCGGTAGATGCTGGTGAACATGTTGTACATGTCTCTGTGTGTGCGGTAGATGCTGATGAACGTGTCTCTGTGTGTGCGGTAGATGCTGGTGAACATGTTGTACGTGTCTCTGTGTGTGCGGTAGATGCTGGTGAACGTGTCTCTGTGTGTATGCTGGTGAACGTGTCTCTGTGTGTGCGGTAGATGCTGGTGAACATGTTGTACGTGTCTCTGTGTGTGCGGTAGATGCTGGTGAACGTGTCTCTGTGTGTGCGGTAGATGCTGGTGAACGTGTCTCTGTGTGTGCGGTAGATGTTGGTGAACGTGTCTCTGTGTGTGCGGTAGATGCTGGTGAACGTGTTGTACGTGTCTCTGTGTCTCTGTGTGTGCGGTAGATGCTGGTGAACATGTTGTACGTGTCTCTGTGTCTCTGTGTGTGCGGTAGATGCTGGTGAACGTGGTGGACGTGTCTCTGTGTCTCTGTGTGTGCGGTAGATGCTGGTGAACATGTTGTACGTGTCTCTGTGTGTGCGGTAGATGCTGGTGAACATGTTGTACGTGTCTCTGTGTGTGCGGTAGATGCTGGTGAACATGTTGTACGTGTCTCTGTGTGTGCGGTAGATGCTGGTGAACGTGGTGAACGTGTCTCTGTGTCTCTGTGTGTGCGGTAGATGCTGGTGAACATGTTGTACGTGTCTCTGTGTCTCTGTGTGTGCGGTAGATGCTGGTGAACATGTTGTACGTGTCTCTGTGTGTGCGGTAGATGCTGGTGAACATGTTGTACGTGTCTCTGTGTCTCTGTGTGTGCGGTAGATGCTGGTGAACATGTTATACGTGTCTCTGTGTCTCTGTGTGTGCGGTAGATGCTGGTGAACATGTTGTACGTGTCTCTGTGTCTCTGTGTGTGCGGTAGATGCTGGTGAACATGTTGTACGTGTCTCTGTGTCTCTGTGTGTGCGGTAGATGCTGGTGAACATGTTGTACGTGTCTCTGTGTCTCTGTGTGTGCGGTAGATGCTGGTGAACATGTTGTACGTGTCTCTGTGTCTCTGTGTGTGCGGTAGATGCTGGTGAACATGGTGTATGTGTCTCTGTGTGTGCGGTAGATGCTGGTGAACATGGTGTACGTGTCTCTGTGTGTGCGGTAGATGCTGTTGAACGTGGTGTACGTGTCTCTGTGTGTGCGGTAGATGCTGGTGAACATGTTGTACGTGTCTCTGTGTGTGCGGTAGATGCTGGTGAACATGTTGTACGTGTCTCTGTGTCTCTGTGTGTGCGGTAGATGCTGGTGAACGTAGTGGACGTGTCTCTGTGTCTCTGTGTGTGCGGTAGATGCTGGTGAACATGTTGTACGTGTCTCTGTGTGTGCGGTAGATGCTGGTGAACATGTTGTACGTGTTTCTGTGTCTCTGTGTGTGCGGTAGATGCTGGTGAACATGTTGTACGTGTCTCTGTGTCTCTGTGTGTGCGGTAGATGCTGGTGAACATGTTGTACGTGTCTCTGTGTGTGCGGTAGATGCTGGTGAACATGTTGTACGTGTTTCTGTGTCTCTGTGTGTGCGGTAGATGCTGGTGAACATGTTGTACGTGTCTCTGTGTCTCTGTGTGTGCGGTAGATGCTGGTGAACATGTTGTACGTGTCTCTGTGTCTCTGTGTGTGCGGTAGATGCTGGTGAACATGTTGTACGTGTCTCTGTGTCTCTGTGTGTGCGGTAGATGCTGGTGAACATGTTGTACGTGTCTCTGTGTCTCTGTGTGTGCGGTAGATGCTGGTGAACATGTTGTACGTGTCTCTGTGTGTGCGGTAGATGCTGGTGAACATGTTGTACGTGTCTCTGTGTGTGCGGTAGATGCTGGTGAACATGTTGTACGTGTCTCTGTGTGTGCGGTAGATGCTGGTGAACATGTTGTACGTGTCTCTGTGTCTCTGTGTGTGCGGTAGATGCTGGTGAACATGTTGTACGTGTCTCTGTGTCTCTGTGTGTGCGGTAGATGCTGGTGAACATGTTGTACGTGTCTCTGTGTCTCTGTGTGTGCGGTAGATGCTGGTGAACATGTTGTACATGTCTCTGTGTGTGCGGTAGATGCTGATGAACATGTTGTACGTGTCTCTGTGTGTGCGGTAGATGCTGGTGAACATGTTGTACGTGTCTCTGTGTGTGCGGTAGATGCTGGTGAACGTGTCTCTGTGTGTATGCTGGTGAACGTGTCTCTGTGTGTGCGGTAGATGCTGGTGAACGTGTCTCTGTGTGTGCGGTAGATGTTGGTGAACGTGTCTCTGTGTGTGCGGTAGATGCTGGTGAACGTGTTGTACGTGTCTCTGTGTCTCTGTGTGTGCGGTAGATGCTGGTGAACGTGTTGTACGTGTCTCTGTGTCTCTGTGTGTGCGGTAGATGCTGGTGAACATGTTGTACGTGTCTCCCTGCTGCGTGTGGCTCATCATGGCCGTGTGGTCAGATGAACATGGCCTGAAGTCGGACCTCACGCTACTGTTGGCTGGAGCGCTGGCTCAGGTGGCGGGAGAGACACGGGGAGAGAGAGAGACACGGAGAGAGAGAGAGAGAGACACGGGGAGAGAGAGAGACACGGGGAGAGGGAGAGACACGGGGAGAGAGAGAGAGACACGGGGAGAGGGAGAGACACGGAGAGAGAGAGACGGGGGGAGAGAGAGAGACACGGGGAGAGAGAGACACGTGGGGAGAGAGAGAGACACGGGGAGAGAGAGAGACACGGAGAGAGAGAGACGGGGGGAGAGAGAGAGACACGGGGAGAGAGAGACACGTGGGGAGAGAGAGAGACACGGGGAGAGAGAGAGACACGGAGAGAGAGAGAGACACGGGGAGAGAGAGAGACACGGGGAGAGGGAGAGACACGGGGAGAGAGACACGGGGAGAGAGAGAGACACGGGGAGAGGGAGAGACACGGGGAGAGACACGGAGAGAGAGACACGGGGAGAGAGAGAGACACGGGGAGAGGGAGAGACACGGGGAGAGAGAGAGAGACACGGGGAGAGAGAGACACGGGGAGAGAGAGAGAGACACGGGGAGAGAGAGACACGGGGAGAGAGAGAGACACGGGGAGAGAGAGAGACACGGGGAGAGAGAGAGACACGGGGGGAGAGAGAGACGGGGAGAGAGAGAGAGACACACGGGGAGAGAGAGAGACACGGGGAGAGAGAGAGAGAGGGGGAGAGAGACACGGGGGAGAGAGACACGGGGAGAGAGAGAGACACGGGGAGAGAGAGACACGGGGAGAGAGAGACACGGGGAGAGGGAGAGACACGGGGAGAGAGACACGGAGAGAGAGAGAGAGAGACACGGGGAGAGAGAGACACGGGGAGAGGGAGAGACACGGGGAGAGAGACACGGAGAGAGAGAGAGAGAGACACGGGGAGAGAGAGACACGGGGAGAGAGAGACACGGAGAGAGAGAGAGAGACACGGGGAGAGAGAGAGACACGGGGGGAGAGAGAGACACGGGGAGAGAGAGAGACGGGGAGAGAGAGAGAGACACGGGGAGAGAGAGAGACACGGGGAGAGAGAGAGACACGGGGAGAGAGAGAGACACGGGGAGAGACACGGGGAGAGAGAGAGACACGGGGAGAGAGAGAGACACGGGGAGAGAGAGAGACACGGGGAGAGAGTGAGACACGGAGAGAGAGAGTGAGACACGGGGAGAGAGGGAGACATGGGGAGAGAGAGAGACACGGGGAGAGAGAGAGACATGGGGAGAGAGAGAGACACGGGGAGAGAGAGAGACGGGGAGAGAGAGAGAGACACACGGGGAGAGAGAGAGACACGGGGAGAGAGAGAGAGAGGGGGAGAGAGACACGGGGGAGAGAGACACGGGGAGAGAGAGAGACACGGGGAGAGAGAGACACGGGGAGAGAGAGAGACACGGGGAGAGGGAGAGACACGGGGAGAGAGAGAGACACGGGGAGAGAGAGAGACACGGGGAGAGAGAGACACGGGGAGAGAGAGAGACACGGGGAGAGAGAGAGACGGGGAGAGAGAGACACGGGGAGAGAGAGACACGGGGAGAGACACGGGGAGAGAGAGAGACACGGAGAGAGAGTGACACGGGGAGAGAGAGAGACACGGGGAGAGAGAGACACGGGGAGAGAGAGAGACACGGGGAGAGACACGGGGAGAGAGAGACACGGGGAGAGAGAGAGACACGGGGAGAGAGAGAGACACGGGGAGAGAGAGAGACACGGGGAGAGGGAGAGACACGGGGAGAGAGAGAGACATGGGGAGAGAGAGAGACACGGGGAGAGAGAGAGACGGGGAGAGAGAGAGAGACACACGGGGAGAGAGAGAGACACGGGGAGAGAGAGAGAGGGGGAGAGAGACACGGGGGAGAGAGACACGGGGAGAGAGAGAGACACGGGGAGAGAGAGACACGGGGAGAGAGAGACACGGGGAGAGGGAGAGACACGGGGAGAGAGACACGGAGAGAGAGAGAGAGAGACACGGGGAGAGAGAGACACGGGGAGAGGGAGAGACACGGGGAGAGAGACACGGAGAGAGAGAGAGAGAGACACGGGGAGAGAGAGACACGGGGAGAGAGAGACACGGAGAGAGAGAGAGAGAGACACGGGGAGAGAGAGAGACACGGGGGGAGAGAGAGACACGGGGAGAGAGAGAGATGGGGAGAGAGAGAGAGACACGGGGAGAGAGAGAGACACGGGGAGAGAGAGAGACACGGGGAGAGAGAGAGACACGGGGAGAGACACGGGGAGAGAGAGAGACACGGGGAGAGAGAGAGACACGGGGAGAGAGAGAGACACGGGGAGAGAGTGAGACACGGAGAGAGAGAGTGAGACACGGGGAGAGAGGGAGACATGGGGAGAGAGAGAGACACGGGGAGAGAGAGAGACATGGGGAGAGAGAGAGACACGGGGAGAGAGAGAGACGGGGAGAGAGAGAGAGACACACGGGGAGAGAGAGAGACACGGGGAGAGAGAGAGAGAGGGGGAGAGAGACACGGGGGAGAGAGACACGGGGAGAGAGAGAGACACGGGGAGAGAGAGACACGGGGAGAGAGAGAGACACGGGGAGAGGGAGAGACACGGGGAGAGAGAGAGACACGGGGAGAGAGAGAGACACGGGGAGAGAGAGACACGGGGAGAGAGAGAGACACGGGGAGAGAGAGAGACGGGGAGAGAGAGACACGGGGAGAGAGAGACACGGGGAGAGACACGGGGAGAGAGAGAGACACGGAGAGAGAGTGACACGGGGAGAGAGAGAGACACGGGGAGAGAGAGACACGGGGAGAGAGAGAGACACGGGGAGAGACACGGGGAGAGAGAGACACGGGGAGAGAGAGAGACACGGGGAGAGAGAGAGACACGGGGAGAGAGAGAGACACGGGGAGAGGGAGAGACACGGGGAGAGAGAGAGACATGGGGAGAGAGAGAGACACGGGGAGAGAGAGAGACGGGGAGAGAGAGAGAGACACACGGGGAGAGAGAGAGACACGGGGAGAGAGAGGGGGAGAGAGACACGGGGGAGAGAGACACGGGGAGAGAGAGAGACACGGGGAGAGAGAGACACGGGGAGAGAGAGAGACACGGGGAGAGGGAGAGACACGGGGAGAGAGAGAGACACGGGGAGAGAGAGAGACACGGGGAGAGAGAGACACGGGGAGAGAGAGAGACACGGGGAGAGAGAGAGACGGGGAGAGAGAGACACGGGGAGAGAGAGACACGGGGAGAGACACGGGGAGAGAGAGAGACACGGAGAGAGAGAGACACGGGGAGAGAGAGAGACACGGGGAGAGAGAGACACGGGGAGAGAGAGAGACACGGGGAGAGAGAGAGACACGGGGAGAGACACGGGGAGAGAGAGACACGGGGAGAGAGAGAGACACGGGGAGAGAGAGAGACACGGGGAGAGGGAGAGACACGGGGAGGAGGGAGAGACACGGGGAGAGAGAGAGACGGGGAGAGAGTGAGACACGGAGAGAGAGAGTGAGACACGGGGAGAGAGGGAGACATGGGGAGAGAGAGAGACACGGGGAGAGAGAGAGACGGGGAGAGAGAGAGAGACACACGGGGAGAGAGAGAGACACGGGGAGAGAGAGAGAGAGGGGGAGAGAGACACGGGGGAGAGAGACACGGGGAGAGAGAGAGACACGGGGAGAGAGAGACACGGGGAGAGAGAGAGACACGGGGAGAGGGAGAGACACGGGGAGAGAGAGAGACACGGGGAGAGAGAGAGACACGGGGAGAGAGAGACACGGGGAGAGAGAGAGACACGGGGAGAGAGAGAGACGGGGAGAGAGAGACACGGGGAGAGAGAGACACGGGGAGAGACACGGGGAGAGAGAGAGACACGGAGAGAGAGAGACACGGGGAGAGAGAGAGACACGGGGAGAGAGAGACACGGGGAGAGAGAGAGACACGGGGAGAGAGAGAGACACGGAGAGAGACAGAGACACGGGGAGAGAGAGAGAGACACGGGGAGAGAGAGAGACACGGGGAGAGAGAGAGACACGGGGAGAGAGAGAGAGACGGGTAGAGAGAGAGACACGGGGAGAGAGAGACACGGGGAGAGAGAGAGAGACACACGGGGAGAGAGAGAGACACGGGGAGAGAGAGAGACACGGGGAGAGAGAGAGAGAGACACGGTGAGAGAGACACGGGGAGAGAGACACACGGGGAGAGAGAGAGACACGGGGAGAGAGAGAGACACGGGGAGAGAGAGAGACACGGGGAGAGAGAGAGAGGGGGAGAGAGAGAGAGGGGGAGAGAGAGACACGGGGAGAAAGAGAGACGGGGAGAGAGAGACACGGGGAGAGAGAGAGACACGGGGAGAGAGAGACATGGGGAGAGAGAGAGACGGGGAGAGAGACACGGGGAGAGAGAGAGATGGGGAGAGAGAGAGACACGGGGAGAGAGAGAGACGGGGAGAGAGACACGGGGAGAGAGAGAGACGGGGAGAGAGAGAGACACGGGGAGAGAGAGAGACACGGAGAGAGAGAGAGACACGGGGAGAGAGAGAGACACACGGGGAGAGAGAGAGAGAGGGGGAGAGAGACACGGGGAGAGAGAGAGACACGGGGAGAGAGAGAGACACGGGGAGAGAGAGAGACACGGGGAGAGAGAGAGACACGGGGAGAGAGAGAGACACGGGGAGAGAGAGAGACGGGGAGAGAGAGAGAGACACGGGGAGAGAGAGAGACACGGGGAGAGAGAGAGACACGGGGAGAGAGAGACACGGAGAGAGAGAGAGAGAGAGGCGGAGAGAGACACGGGGGAGAGAGACACGGGGAGAGAGAGACACACGGGGAGAGAGAGAGACACGGAGAGAGACACGGGGAGAGAGAGAGACACGGAGAGAGAGACACGGGGAGGGAGAGACACGTGGAGAGAGAGAGACACGGGGAGAGAGAAACACACGGGGAGAGAGAGAGACACGGGGAAGAGAGAGACACGGGGAGAGAGAGAGACACGGGGAGAGAGAGAGAGACACGGGGAGAGAGAGAGACACGGGGAGAGAGAGAGACGGGGAGAGAGACACGGGGAGAGAGAGAGACACGGGGAGAGAGAGAGAGAGACACGGGGAGAGAGAGAGACACGGGGAGAGAGACACGGGGAGAGAGAGACACGGAGAGAAAGAGAGACACGGAGAGAGATAGACACGGGGAGAGAGAGACACGGGGAGAGAGAGACACGGGGAGAGAGAGAGAGACGGGTAGAGAGAGAGAGACACGGGGAGAGAGAGAGACACGGGGAGAGAGAGAGACGGGGAGAGAGACACGGGGAGAGAGAGAGACACGGAGAGAGAGAGAGAGAGACACGGGGAGAGAGAGAGAGACGGGTAGAGAGAGAGACACGGGGAGAGAGAGACACGGGGAGAGAGAGAGAGACACACGGGGAGAGAGAGAGACACGGGGAGAGAGAGAGACACGGGGAGAGAGAGAGAGAGACACGGTGAGAGAGACACGGGGAGAGAGAGAGACACGGAGAGAGAGAGAGACGGGGAGAGAGAGAGACACACGGGGAGAGAGAGAGACACGGGGAGAGAGAGAGACACGGGGAGAGAGAGAGACACGGGGAGAGAGAGAGAGGGGGAGAGAGAGAGAGGGGGAGAGAGAGACACGGGGAGAAAGAGAGACGGGGAGAGAGAGACACGGGGAGAGAGAGAGACACGGGGAGAGAGACATGGGGAGAGAGAGAGACGGGGAGAGAGACACGGGGAGAGAGAGAGACGGGGAGAGAGAGAGACACGGGGAGAGAGAGAGACGGGGAGAGAGACACGGGGAGAGAGAGAGACGGGGAGAGAGAGACACGGGGAGAGAGAGAGACACGGAGAGAGAGAGAGACACGGGGAGAGAGAGAGACACACGGCGAGAGAGAGAGAGAGGGGGAGAGAGACACGGGGAGAGAGAGAGACACGGGGAGAGAGAGAGACACGGGGAGAGAGAGAGACACGGGGAGAGAGAGAGACACGGGGAGAGAGAGAGACACGGGGAGAGAGAGAGACACGGGGAGAGAGAGAGACACGGGGAGAGAGAGAGAGACACGGGGAGAGAGAGAGACACGGGGAGAGAGAGAGACACGGGGAGAGAGAGACACGGAGAGAGAGAGAGAGAGAGGGGGAGAGAGACACGGGGGAGAGAGACACGGGGAGAGAGAGACACACGGGGAGAGAGAGAGACACGGAGAGAGACACGGGGAGAGAGAGACACACGGGGAGAGAGAGAGACACGGAGAGAGACACGGGGAGAGAGAGAGACACGGGGAAGAGAGAGACACGGGGAGAGAGAGAGACACGGGGAGAGAGAGAGAGACACGGGGAGAGAGAGAGACACGGGGAGAGAGAGAGACGGGGAGAGAGACACGGGGAGAGAGAGAGACACGGGGAGAGAGAGAGAGAGACACGGGGAGAGAGAGAGACACGGGGAGAGAGACACGGGGAGAGAGAGACACGGAGAGAGAGAGAGACACGGAGAGAGAGATAGACACGGGGAGAGAGAGACACGGAGAGAGAGAGAGAGACACGGGGAGAGAGAGAGACACGGGGGGAGAGAGAGACACGGGGAGAGAGAGAGACGGGGAGAGAGAGAGAGACACGGGGAGAGAGAGAGACACGGGGAGAGAGAGAGACACGGGGAGAGAGAGAGACACGGGGAGAGACACGGGGAGAGAGAGAGACACGGGGAGAGAGAGAGACACGGGGAGAGAGAGAGACACGGGGAGAGAGTGAGACACGGAGAGAGAGAGTGAGACACGGGGAGAGAGGGAGACATGGGGAGAGAGAGAGACACGGGGAGAGAGAGAGACATGGGGAGAGAGAGAGACACGGGGAGAGAGAGAGACGGGGAGAGAGAGAGAGACACACGGGGAGAGAGAGAGACACGGGGAGAGAGAGAGAGAGGGGGAGAGAGACACGGGGGAGAGAGACACGGGGAGAGAGAGAGACACGGGGAGAGAGAGACACGGGGAGAGAGAGAGACACGGGGAGAGGGAGAGACACGGGGAGAGAGAGAGACACGGGGAGAGAGAGAGACACGGGGAGAGAGAGACACGGGGAGAGAGAGAGACACGGGGAGAGAGAGAGACGGGGAGAGAGAGACACGGGGAGAGAGAGACACGGGGAGAGACACGGGGAGAGAGAGAGACACGGAGAGAGAGTGACACGGGGAGAGAGAGAGACACGGGGAGAGAGAGACACGGGGAGAGAGAGAGACACGGGGAGAGACACGGGGAGAGAGAGACACGGGGAGAGAGAGAGACACGGGGAGAGAGAGAGACACGGGGAGAGAGAGAGACACGGGGAGAGGGAGAGACACGGGGAGAGAGAGAGACATGGGGAGAGAGAGAGACACGGGGAGAGAGAGAGACGGGGAGAGAGAGAGAGACACACGGGGAGAGAGAGAGACACGGGGAGAGAGAGAGAGAGGGGGAGAGAGACACGGGGGAGAGAGACACGGGGAGAGAGAGAGACACGGGGAGAGAGAGACACGGGGAGAGAGAGACACGGGGAGAGGGAGAGACACGGGGAGAGAGACACGGAGAGAGAGAGAGAGAGACACGGGGAGAGAGAGACACGGGGAGAGGGAGAGACACGGGGAGAGAGACACGGAGAGAGAGAGAGAGAGACACGGGGAGAGAGAGACACGGGGAGAGAGAGACACGGAGAGAGAGAGAGAGAGACACGGGGAGAGAGAGAGACACGGGGGGAGAGAGAGACACGGGGAGAGAGAGAGACGGGGAGAGAGAGAGAGACACGGGGAGAGAGAGAGACACGGGGAGAGAGAGAGACACGGGGAGAGAGAGAGACACGGGGAGAGACACGGGGAGAGAGAGAGACACGGGGAGAGAGAGAGACACGGGGAGAGAGAGAGACACGGGGAGAGAGTGAGACACGGAGAGAGAGAGTGAGACACGGGGAGAGAGGGAGACATGGGGAGAGAGAGAGACACGGGGAGAGAGAGAGACATGGGGAGAGAGAGAGACACGGGGAGAGAGAGAGACGGGGAGAGAGAGAGAGACACACGGGGAGAGAGAGAGACACGGGGAGAGAGAGAGAGAGGGGGAGAGAGACACGGGGGAGAGAGACACGGGGAGAGAGAGAGACACGGGGAGAGAGAGACACGGGGAGAGAGAGAGACACGGGGAGAGGGAGAGACACGGGGAGAGAGAGAGACACGGGGAGAGAGAGAGACACGGGGAGAGAGAGACACGGGGAGAGAGAGAGACACGGGGAGAGAGAGAGACGGGGAGAGAGAGACACGGGGAGAGAGAGACACGGGGAGAGACACGGGGAGAGAGAGAGACACGGAGAGAGAGTGACACGGGGAGAGAGAGAGACACGGGGAGAGAGAGACACGGGGAGAGAGAGAGACACGGGGAGAGACACGGGGAGAGAGAGACACGGGGAGAGAGAGAGACACGGGGAGAGAGAGAGACACGGGGAGAGAGAGAGACACGGGGAGAGGGAGAGACACGGGGAGAGAGAGAGACATGGGGAGAGAGAGAGACACGGGGAGAGAGAGAGACGGGGAGAGAGAGAGAGACACACGGGGAGAGAGAGAGACACGGGGAGAGAGAGAGAGAGGGGGAGAGAGACACGGGGGAGAGAGACACGGGGAGAGAGAGAGACACGGGGAGAGAGAGACACGGGGAGAGAGAGAGACACGGGGAGAGGGAGAGACACGGGGAGAGAGAGAGACACGGGGAGAGAGAGAGACACGGGGAGAGAGAGACACGGGGAGAGAGAGAGACACGGGGAGAGAGAGAGACGGGGAGAGAGAGACACGGGGAGAGAGAGACACGGGGAGAGACACGGGGAGAGAGAGAGACACGGAGAGAGAGAGACACGGGGAGAGAGAGAGACACGGGGAGAGAGAGACACGGGGAGAGAGAGAGACACGGGGAGAGAGAGAGACACGGGGAGAGAGAGAGACACGGGGAGAGAGAGAGACACGGGGAGAGACACGGGGAGAGAGAGAGACACGGGGAGAGAGAGAGACACGGGGAGAGAGAGAGACACGGGGAGAGAGTGAGACACGGAGAGAGAGAGTGAGACACGGGGAGAGAGGGAGACATGGGGAGAGAGAGAGACACGGGGAGAGAGAGAGACATGGGGAGAGAGAGAGACACGGGGAGAGAGAGAGACGGGGAGAGAGAGAGAGACACACGGGGAGAGAGAGAGACACGGGGAGAGAGAGAGAGAGGGGGAGAGAGACACGGGGGAGAGAGACACGGGGAGAGAGAGAGACACGGGGAGAGAGAGACACGGGGAGAGAGAGAGACACGGGGAGAGGGAGAGACACGGGGAGAGAGAGAGACACGGGGAGAGAGAGAGACACGGGGAGAGAGAGACACGGGGAGAGAGAGAGACACGGGGAGAGAGAGAGACGGGGAGAGAGAGACACGGGGAGAGAGAGACACGGGGAGAGACACGGGGAGAGAGAGAGACACGGAGAGAGAGTGACACGGGGAGAGAGAGAGACACGGGGAGAGAGAGACACGGGGAGAGAGAGAGACACGGGGAGAGACACGGGGAGAGAGAGACACGGGGAGAGAGAGAGACACGGGGAGAGAGAGAGACACGGGGAGAGAGAGAGACACGGGGAGAGGGAGAGACACGGGGAGAGAGAGAGACATGGGGAGAGAGAGAGACACGGGGAGAGAGAGAGACGGGGAGAGAGAGAGAGACACACGGGGAGAGAGAGAGACACGGGGAGAGAGAGAGAGAGGGGGAGAGAGACACGGGGGAGAGAGACACGGGGAGAGAGAGAGACACGGGGAGAGAGAGACACGGGGAGAGAGAGAGACACGGGGAGAGGGAGAGACACGGGGAGAGAGAGAGACACGGGGAGAGAGAGAGACACGGGGAGAGAGAGACACGGGGAGAGAGAGAGACACGGGGAGAGAGAGAGACGGGGAGAGAGAGACACGGGGAGAGAGAGACACGGGGAGAGACACGGGGAGAGAGAGAGACACGGAGAGAGAGAGACACGGGGAGAGAGAGAGACACGGGGAGAGAGAGACACGGGGAGAGAGAGAGACACGGGGAGAGAGAGAGACACGGGGAGAGACACGGGGAGAGAGAGACACGGGGAGAGAGAGAGACACGGGGAGAGAGAGAGACACGGGGAGAGGGAGAGACACGGGGAGGAGGGAGAGACACGGGGAGAGAGAGAGACGGGGAGAGAGTGAGACACGGAGAGAGAGAGTGAGACACGGGGAGAGAGGGAGACATGGGGAGAGAGAGAGACACGGGGAGAGAGAGAGACGGGGAGAGAGAGAGAGACACACGGGGAGAGAGAGAGACACGGGGAGAGAGAGAGAGAGGGGGAGAGAGACACGGGGGAGAGAGACACGGGGAGAGAGAGAGACACGGGGAGAGAGAGACACGGGGAGAGAGAGAGACACGGGGAGAGGGAGAGACACGGGGAGAGAGAGAGACACGGGGAGAGAGAGAGACACGGGGAGAGAGAGACACGGGGAGAGAGAGAGACACGGGGAGAGAGAGAGACGGGGAGAGAGAGACACGGGGAGAGAGAGACACGGGGAGAGACACGGGGAGAGAGAGAGACACGGAGAGAGAGAGACACGGGGAGAGAGAGAGACACGGGGAGAGAGAGACACGGGGAGAGAGAGAGACACGGGGAGAGAGAGAGACACGGAGAGAGACAGAGACACGGGGAGAGAGAGAGAGACACAGGGAGAGAGAGAGACACGGGGAGAGAGAGAGACACGGGGAGAGAGAGAGAGACGGGTAGAGAGAGAGACACGGGGAGAGAGAGACACGGGGAGAGAGAGAGAGACACACGGGGAGAGAGAGAGACACGGGGAGAGAGAGAGACACGGGGAGAGAGAGAGAGAGACACGGTGAGAGAGACACGGGGAGAGAGAGAGACACGGAGAGAGAGAGAGACGGGGAGAGAGAGAGACACACGGGGAGAGAGAGAGACACGGGGAGAGAGAGAGACACGGGGAGAGAGAGAGACACGGGGAGAGAGAGAGAGGGGGAGAGAGAGAGAGGGGGAGAGAGAGACACGGGGAGAAAGAGAGACGGGGAGAGAGAGAGACACGGGGAGAGAGAGAGACACGGGGAGAGGGAGAGACACGGGGAGAGAGAGAGACATGGGGAGAGAGAGACACGGGGAGAGAGAGAGACACGGGGAGAGACACGGGGAGAGAGAGACACGGGGAGAGAGAGAGACACGGGGAGAGAGAGAGACACGGGGAGAGGGAGAGACACGGGGAGGAGGGAGAGACACGGGGAGAGAGAGAGACGGGGAGAGAGTGAGACACGGAGAGAGAGAGTGAGACACGGGGAGAGAGGGAGACATGGGGAGAGAGAGAGACACGGGGAGAGAGAGAGACGGGGAGAGAGAGAGAGACACACGGGGAGAGAGAGAGACACGGGGAGAGAGAGAGAGAGGGGGAGAGAGACACGGGGGAGAGAGACACGGGGAGAGAGAGAGACACGGGGAGAGAGAGACACGGGGAGAGAGAGAGACACGGGGAGAGGGAGAGACACGGGGAGAGAGAGAGACACGGGGAGAGAGAGAGACACGGGGAGAGAGAGACACGGGGAGAGAGAGAGACACGGGGAGAGAGAGAGACGGGGAGAGAGAGACACGGGGAGAGAGAGACACGGGGAGAGACACGGGGAGAGAGAGAGACACGGAGAGAGAGAGAGACACGGGGAGAGAGAGAGACACGGGGAGAGAGAGACACGGGGAGAGAGAGAGACACGGGGAGAGAGAGAGACACGGAGAGAGACAGAGACACGGGGAGAGAGAGAGAGACACAGGGAGAGAGAGAGACACGGGGAGAGAGAGAGACACGGGGAGAGAGAGAGAGACGGGTAGAGAGAGAGACACGGGGAGAGAGAGACACGGGGAGAGAGAGAGAGACACACGGGGAGAGAGAGAGACACGGGGAGAGAGAGAGACACGGGGAGAGAGAGAGAGAGACACGGTGAGAGAGACACGGGGAGAGAGAGAGACACGGAGAGAGAGAGAGACGGGGAGAGAGAGAGACACACGGGGAGAGAGAGAGACACGGGGAGAGAGAGAGACACGGGGAGAGAGAGAGACACGGGGAGAGAGAGAGAGGGGGAGAGAGAGAGAGGGGGAGAGAGAGACACGGGGAGAAAGAGAGACGGGGAGAGAGAGACACGGGGAGAGAGAGAGACACGGGGAGAGAGAGACATGGGGAGAGAGAGAGACGGGGAGAGAGACACGGGGAGAGAGAGAGATGGGGAGAGAGAGAGACACGGGGAGAGAGAGAGACGGGGAGAGAGACACGGGGAGAGAGAGAGACGGGGAGAGAGAGAGACACGGGGAGAGAGAGAGACACGGAGAGAGAGAGAGACACGGGGAGAGAGAGAGACACACGGGGAGAGAGAGAGAGAGGGGGAGAGAGACACGGGGAGAGAGAGAGACACGGGGAGAGAGAGAGACACGGGGAGAGAGAGAGACACGGGGAGAGAGAGAGACACGGGGAGAGAGAGAGACACGGGGAGAGAGAGAGACGGGGAGAGAGAGAGAGACACGGGGAGAGAGAGAGACACGGGGAGAGAGAGAGACACGGGGAGAGAGAGACACGGAGAGAGAGAGAGAGAGAGGCGGAGAGAGACACGGGGGAGAGAGACACGGGGAGAGAGAGACACACGGGGAGAGAGAGAGACACGGAGAGAGACACGGGGAGAGAGAGAGACACGGAGAGAGAGACACGGGGAGGGAGAGACACGTGGAGAGAGAGAGACACGGGGAGAGAGAAACACACGGGGAGAGAGAGAGACACGGGGAAGAGAGAGACACGGGGAGAGAGAGAGACACGGGGAGAGAGAGAGAGACACGGGGAGAGAGAGAGACACGGGGAGAGAGAGAGACGGGGAGAGAGACACGGGGAGAGAGAGAGACACGGGGAGAGAGAGAGAGAGACACGGGGAGAGAGAGAGACACGGGGAGAGAGACACGGGGAGAGAGAGACACGGAGAGAAAGAGAGACACGGAGAGAGAGATAGACACGGGGAGAGAGAGACACGGGGAGAGAGAGACACGGGGAGAGAGAGAGAGACGGGTAGAGAGAGAGAGACACGGGGAGAGAGAGAGACACGGGGAGAGAGAGAGACGGGGAGAGAGACACGGGGAGAGAGAGAGACACGGGGAGAGAGAGAGAGAGACACGGGGAGAGAGAGAGAGACGGGTAGAGAGAGAGACACGGGGAGAGAGAGACACGGGGAGAGAGAGAGAGACACACGGGGAGAGAGAGAGACACGGGGAGAGAGAGAGACACGGGGAGAGAGAGAGAGAGACACGGTGAGAGAGACACGGGGAGAGAGAGAGACACGGAGAGAGAGAGAGACGGGGAGAGAGAGAGACACACGGGGAGAGAGAGAGACACGGGGAGAGAGAGAGACACGGGGAGAGAGAGAGACACGGGGAGAGAGAGAGAGGGGGAGAGAGAGAGAGGGGGAGAGAGAGACACGGGGAGAAAGAGAGACGGGGAGAGAGAGACACGGGGAGAGAGAGAGACACGGGGAGAGAGACATGGGGAGAGAGAGAGACGGGGAGAGAGACACGGGGAGAGAGAGAGACGGGGAGAGAGAGAGACACGGGGAGAGAGAGAGACGGGGAGAGAGACACGGGGAGAGAGAGAGACGGGGAGAGAGAGACACGGGGAGAGAGAGAGACACGGAGAGAGAGAGAGACACGGGGAGAGAGAGAGACACACGGCGAGAGAGAGAGAGAGAGGGGGAGAGAGACACGGGGAGAGAGAGAGACACGGGGAGAGAGAGAGACACGGGGAGAGAGAGAGACACGGGGAGAGAGAGAGACACGGGGAGAGAGAGAGACACGGGGAGAGAGAGAGACACGGGGAGAGAGAGAGACACGGGGAGAGAGAGAGAGACACGGGGAGAGAGAGAGACACGGGGAGAGAGAGAGACACGGGGAGAGAGAGACACGGAGAGAGAGAGAGAGAGAGGGGGAGAGAGACACGGGGGAGAGAGACACGGGGAGAGAGAGACACACGGGGAGAGAGAGAGACACGGAGAGAGACACGGGGAGAGAGAGACACACGGGGAGAGAGAGAGACACGGAGAGAGACACGGGGAGAGAGAGAGACACGGGGAAGAGAGAGACACGGGGAGAGAGAGAGACACGGGGAGAGAGAGAGAGACACGGGGAGAGAGAGAGACACGGGGAGAGAGAGAGACGGGGAGAGAGACACGGGGAGAGAGAGAGACACGGGGAGAGAGAGAGAGAGACACGGGGAGAGAGAGAGACACGGGGAGAGAGACACGGGGAGAGAGAGACACGGAGAGAGAGAGAGACACGGAGAGAGAGATAGACACGGGGAGAGAGAGACACGGGGAGAGAGACATGGAGAGAGAGAGACACGGGGAGAGAGAGACACGGGGAGAGAGAGACACGGGGAGAGAGAGAGACACGGGGAGAGAGAGACACGTGGGGAGAGAGACACGGAGAGAGAGACACGGGGAGAGAGAGAGACACGGGGAGAGAGAGAGACACGGGGGACAGAGAGACACGGGGAGAGAGAGACACGGGGAGAGAGAGAGACACGGAGAGAGAGAGACACGGAGAGAGAGAGACACGGGGAGAGAGACACGGGGAGAGAGAGAGAGACACGGGGAGAGAGAGAGACACGGGGAGAGAGAGAGAAACGGGGAGAGAGAGAGACGGGGAGAGAGAGACACACACGGGGAGAGAGAGAGAGAGGGGGAGAGAGACACGGGGGAGAGAGACACGGGGAGAGAGACACACGGGGAGAGAGAGAGACACGGAGAGAGACACGGGGAGAGAGAGAGACACGGGGAGAGATAGAGAGACACGGGGAGAGAGAGAGACACGGAGAGAGAGAGAGACACGGGGAGAGAGAGAGACACGGGGAGAGAGAGACACGGAGAGAGAGAGACAAGGGGAGAGAGAGACACGGGGAGAGAGAGAGACACGGGGAGAGAGAGAGACACGGGGAGAGAGAGAGACACGGAGAGAGAGAGACACGGGGAGAGAGAGAGACACGGGGAGAGAGAGACACGGGGAGAGAGAGAGACACGGGGAGAGAGAGACACGGAGAGAGAGAGACACACGGGGAGAGAGAGAGACACGGGGAGAGAGAGAGACACGGAGTGAGTGAGAGAGACACGGGGAGAGAGAGACACACGGGGAGAGAGAGACACAGAGAGAGACACGGGGAGGGAGAGACACAGGGAGAGAGAGACACGGGGACGAGAGAGACACGGGGAGAGAGAGACACGGGGAGAGAGACACGGAGAGAGAGAGACACGGGGAGAGAGAGACACGGGGAGGGAGAGACATGGGGAGAGAGACACGGGAGAGAGAGACACGGGGAGGGAGAGACATGGGGAGAGAGACACGGGGGAGAGAGACACGGGGAGAGAGAGACACACGGGGAGAGAGAGAGACACGGAGAGAGACACGGGGAGAGAGAGAGACACGGGGAGAGAGAGAGACACGGAGAGAGAGAGAGACACGGGGAGAGAGAGAGACACGGGGAGAGAGAGACACGGAGAGAGAGAGACAAGGGGAGAGAGAGACACGGGGAGAGAGAGAGACACGGGGAGAGAGAGAGACACGGAGAGAGAGATAGACACGGGGAGAGAGAGACACGGGGAGAGAGACATGGAGAGAGAGAGACACGGGGAGAGAGAGACACGGGGAGAGAGAGACACGGGGAGAGAGAGAGACACGGGGAGAGAGAGAGACACGTGGGGAGAGAGACACGGAGAGAGAGACACGGGGAGAGAGAGAGACACGGGGAGAGAGAGAGACACGGGGGACAGAGAGACACGGGGAGAGAGAGACACGGGGAGAGAGAGAGAGACACGGAGAGAGAGAGACACGGGGAGAGAGACACGGGGAGAGAGAGAGACACGGGGAGAGAGAGAGACACGGGGAGAGAGAGAGAAACGGGGAGAGAGAGAGACGGGGAGAGAGAGACACACACGGGGAGAGAGAGAGGGGGAGAGAGACACGGGGGAGAGAGACACGGGGAGAGAGAGACACACGGGGAGAGAGAGAGACACGGAGAGAGACACGGGGAGAGAGAGAGACACGGGGAGAGAGAGAGAGACACGGGGAGAGAGAGAGACACGGAGAGAGAGAGAGACACGGGGAGAGAGAGAGACACGGGGAGAGAGAGACACGGAGAGAGAGAGACAAGGGGAGAGAGAGACACGGGGAGAGAGAGAGACACGGGGAGAGAGAGAGACACGGGGAGAGAGAGAGACACGGAGAGAGAGAGACACGGGGAGAGAGAGAGACACGGGGAGAGAGAGAGACACGGAGAGAGAGAGAGACACGGGGAGAGAGAGAGACACGGGGAGAGAGAGACACGGAGAGAGAGAGACACACGGGGAGAGAGAGAGACACGGGGAGAGAGAGAGACACGGAGTGAGTGAGAGAGACACGGGGAGAGAGAGACACACGGGGAGAGAGAGACATAGAGAGAGACACGGGGAGGGAGAGACACAGGGAGAGAGAGACACGGAGAGAGAGAGACACGGGGAGAGAGAGACACGGGGAGGGAGAGACATGGGGAGAGAGACACGGGAGAGAGAGACACGGGGAGGGAGAGACATGGGGAGAGAGACACGGGGGAGAGAGACACGGGGAGAGAGAGACACACGGGGAGAGAGAGAGACACGGAGAGAGACACGGGGAGAGAGAGAGACACGGGGAGAGAGAGAGAGACACGGGGAGAGAGAGAGACACGGAGAGAGAGAGAGACACGGGGAGAGAGAGAGACACGGGGAGAGAGAGACACGGAGAGAGAGAGACACGGGGAGAGAGAGAGACACGGGGAGAGAGAGAGACACGGAGAGAGAGAGAGACACGGGGAGAGAGAGAGACACGGGGAGAGAGAGACACGGAGAGAGAGAGACACACGGGGAGAGAGAGAGACACGGGGAGAGAGAGAGACACGGAGTGAGTGAGAGTGACACGGGGAGAGAGAGACACACGGGGAGAGAGAGACACAGAGAGAGACACGGGGAGGGAGAGACACAGGGAGAGAGAGACACGGGGACGAGAGAGACACGGGGAGAGAGAGACACGGGGAGAGAGACACGGAGAGAGAGAGACACGGGGAGAGAGAGACACGGGGAGGGAGAGACATGGGGAGAGAGACACAGGAGAGAGAGACACGGGGAGGGAGAGACATGGGGAGAGAGACACGGGGGAGAGAGAGACACGGAGAGAGAGAGACACGGGGAGAGACACGGGGAGAGAGAGACACGGGGACAGAGAGACACGGGGAGGGAGAGACACGGGGAAGAGAGAGACACGGGGGGAGAGAGACACGGGGAGAGAGAGAGACACGGGGAGAGAGAGAGACACGGGGAGAGAGAGAGACACGGGGAGAGAGACACGGAGAGAGACACACGGGGACAGAGAGACACGGGGAGAGAGAGACACGGGGAGAGAGAGACACGGGGAGAGAGAGACACGGAGAGAGAGAGAGACACGGGGAGAGAGAGAGACTCGGGGAGAGAGACACGGGGAGAGAGACACGGGGAGAGAGAGACACACGGGGACAGAGAAACACGGGGAGATAGAGACACGGGGAGAGAGAGAGACACGGGGAGAGAGAGAGACACTGGGAGAGAGAGAGACACGGGGAGAGAGAGAGACACGGGGAGAGAGAGACACGGGGAGAGATAGACACCGGGAGGGAGAGACGCGGAGAGAGAGACACGGGGAGAGAGACGCGGGGAGAGAGACGCGGGGAGAGAGACACGGGGAGAGGGAGACACAGGGAGAGAGAAAGACACGGGGAGAGAGACACGGGGAGACAGACACGCGGGGAGAGAAAGACACGGGGAGAGAGACTTGGGGAGAGACAGAGTGCTCGGAGGATTTACTTTCCTCAGCGTATCACGTAGACTTGCCTGTATGTGTCTGTGTCTGTGTTTGTATGTGTGTCTGTGTGTGTGTCTGTGTGTGTGTGTATATAACTCGTGGTTTCGTGGTAATTTTGGGCTCGCCTTCCCATATTTGGGCTCGCCTTCCCATCAACCAGAGGCGAGGAATGGTGGTCGTGGTTACTTATGCCCCCACCGAAGATGAACATCCGTGGAGGGATGCAGGCAAAGCCGATGAGTCAGATGCCTTCTATGACCTCCTGTCACAGGTGCTCGCTAAAGTGGCCCCTCGGGATAGAGTCATCATGTTGGGTGACTTCAATGCCCGAGTTGGTCATGATACTGGCACCTGGTCTGGAGTGATTGGAGGGCATGGGCCAGATCAGCTCAATAACAACGGTAGGAGGCTGCTAGATTTTTGTGCAGCTCATGGGCTTGTAATTACCAACACGCTGTTCTGGCATCGGCGCATCCACACAACATCATGGATGCATGCCGGGTCGAAGCAAGAACATCTGCTGGACTACATAGTGACGGACCAGCGAATGCGAGCCCATGTCCTTGACACCAGGACCTACCGTGGAGCTGATCTGCCCTCTGACCATCGACTAGTCATCTGTAAGATGCGCCTGCCATTCTTCCACTCCGGTGGTGGGTGTACACCCAGGACCCCATTCCAACCTAAAGTGGCCTGGTCTCAGTTATCTGATGAAAGTTGCAAGCGAGAATTTCATCATCGCTTGCGGCTGGGATTGGCATCGTCCCCGACTCCTGCTGATGTCGAGGGTAAATGGGCGAGGTTTAGGACTGTGACTCATGCAGCTGCAATGGCTGCTTTGGGTACACGGTCCAGACCTCCCCAGACACCCTGGCTGACAGAGGAGTTGTTCAGGATGGTTGAGAAAAAGCGACAGGCCCACTGTCATAGGCTACAGAATCCCACGTCAGAGAATGAGGAGGCTTACCGCAGCCTTCGCTCGGAGGTTCGGAGAGCCGTGAGGCGCTGCAAGGATGGGTGGTGGTCGCGGGTTGCTGAGGAGATGGAGTCTGCCTCAGTGGCCCGTGATCACAAATCTCTATTTAACTCCATCAAAAAAGTAACCTGCAGCGCCACACCTATTACCATCATTAGGGGAAAAAACGGTGATCCAATCTCCGACCCCCAGGAACAGGTTCGCAGATTTGCTGAGCATTTCTGTGAGGTCCTGGGGAGGGAAAATCCCTCAGCCAGGAAAACATCGTGGCACAAAGTGAGGATGACCCAGCTGAGGCTGCGGTGCCTCAAATATTGGAAGAAGTCACCCCCTGTGAGTGGCTGGCTGAGGTGCCATCTGCTGAGGAAGTATTGAAGGCGATCCGTAGTCTGAGACCAGGAATGGCAGCGGGCAGAGATGATCTCCCAAGCGAAATGCTGAGGGAGAGTGGCGTTTGTGCACAGACTGCCCTATATGACATCATAACAACAGTCTGGACCACTGGACGGGTTCCGCAGGATTGGAAGGATGCCCTGGTGGTCCCCCTTTTTAAGAAGGGGGACCGCACAGACTGTAACAACTACAGGGGCATCTCACTCCTCAGTGTGCCGGGAAAGGTCCTGGCAAGGATTATTCAGGATCACCTTGCCAGGCACGCTGAGGAGAGGCTTGCGGAGACCCAATGCGGTTTCAGGAAAGGGCAGTCCTGCACAGATGCCATATTTTCTGTCCGTCTGCTACAGCAGAGGTGTAGGGAATTCCAACAAGACCTACATCTCTGCTTTATTGACCTGGTCAAGGCCTATGATACCATCAGTAGGCCTGGGCTCTGGGTCGTTCTTCGTGCTTTTGGAGTACCTGACCCTCTGCTCACGATCATTAAGGACCTTCATGATGGTGAGCGGGCCCGGGTAAAACTACGTGGCTGGGAGTCAGAGCCATTCCCTGTACACCTTGGGGTGCGACAGGGATGTCCTCTGGCTCCCACATTATTTAACATCTATTTTGACCACGTAGTTCATAAAGCCTTCAATAGCTGTACCGGGGGAATCTCCATATGGTACAGATATAATGGGAGGCTGATCGATGCCCGGGTGCGGTCAAGGGATGGCTCCCTATTGCTCAACCATGTTATGTATGCCGATGATTTGGTAATAGCTGCTCATTCAGAGGAGGAGTTGGAGACGCTGCTGCTGAGACTGGAGCGTGCAACTAAGAGATGGGGCCTTACCATCAGCCCTACCAGAACTAAGCACCTGCCTTGGTATTTTGTACCATCGGACACTCCACCCCCACAACTCCCAATCGGTGATGGGGCAGTTGTGGATAGAGTGGAGAGTTTCCCATACCTGGGCAGTGTGCTTATGACTGCCTCCAGTTTAACAGCAGAGGTCTCACTCCGAATCAGTCGAGCGGCAATATCTTTTCATCGGTTGCGTAACGCTGTGTGGAAGCTACCTGGTCTGTCGCTCCGCACTAAGCTTCAGGTCTTCTCGGCCACGGTCATTCCCTCCCTTCTCTACGCTTGCGAAACGTGGACCCCCCTAATGGAACATCTTCGCCGGTTAGAAACATTTAGGCTGGCCTGCCTCCGATCCATCCTGGGTTTAACCAGACTGGATTGTGTGAGGAGCTCACAAATCCTTGAAAGATCTGGGCAGGGTCCCATCGGTGAGCTCCTCCGGCAGGCAAGGCTGCGATGGCTGGGTCATGTAGCCCGCATGCCCAACCACCGCATGCCGAAACAGCTTTTGTTTGGCCGGATTGAGG
>NC_133750.1:6887287-6953422 GCF_048934315.1 Petromyzon marinus
ACAGAGACAAGACAGAGACAAGAGAGAGACAAGACAGAGACAAGAGAGATTGGAGAGAGAGATAACGGAGAGATAAGAGAGTGAGAGACAGAGACAAGAGAGAGAGAGACAGAGACAAGAGAGATTGGAGAGAGATAACGGAGAGATAAGAGAGAGACAGAGAGACAGAGACAAGAGAGAGAGACAAGACAGAGACAAGACAGAGACAAGAGAGAGACAAGACAGAGACAAGAGAGATTGGAGAGAGAGATAACGGAGAGATAAGAGAGAGAGAGACAGAGACAAGAGAGAGAGAGACAGAGACAAGAGAGATTGGAGAGAGATAACGGAGAGATAAGAGAGAGACAGAGAGACAGAGACAAGAGAGAGAGACAAGACAGAGACAAGACAGAGACAAGAGAGAGACAAGACAGAGACAAGAGAGATTGGAGAGAGAGATAACGGAGAGATAAGAGAGAGAGAGACAGAGACAAGAGAGAGAGAGACAGAGACAAGAGAGATTGGAGAGAGATAACGGAGAGATAAGAGAGAGACAGAGAGACAGAGACAAGAGAGAGAGACAAGACAGAGACAAGACAGAGACAAGAGAGAGACAAGACAGAGACAAGAGAGAGAGAGACAGACACAAGAGAGATTGGAGAGAGATAACGGAGAGATAAGAGAGAGACAAGACAGACAGAGAGAGACAGAGACAAGAGAGATTGGAGAGAGAGATAACGGAGAGATAAGAGAGAGACAAGAGACGGAGACAAGAGAGAGACAAGACAGAGACAAGAGAGAGAGAGACAGAGACAAGAGAGATTGGAGAGAGATAACGGAGAGATAAGAGAGAGACAAGAGACGGAGGCGGAGAGAGAGAGACAGAGACAAGAGAGAGACAAGACAGAGACAAGAGAGAGAGAGAGACAGAGACAAGAGAGATTGGAGAGAGATAACGGAGAGATAAGAGAGAGACAAGAGACGGAGGCGGAGAGAGAGACGAGACAGAGACAAGAGAGAGACAGAGACAAGAGAGATTGGAGAGAGATAACGGAGAGATAAGAGAGAGACAAGAGACGGAGACGGAGAGAGAGACAAGACAGAGACAAGAGAGAGACAAGACAGAGACAAGAGAGAGAGAGAGACAGAGACAAGAGAGATTGGAGAGAGAGATAACGGAGAGATAAGAGAAAGACAAGAGAGAGAGACAGAGAGACAAGACAAGACAGACAGAGAGAGAGAGACAGAGAGAGAGACAGAGAGAGAGACAGAGAGAGAGACACAAGACAGAGACAAGACAGAGACAAGAGAGAGAGATGAGAGAGACAAGAGAGAGAGACAGAGACACAGAGAGAGACAAGAGACAGAGACAAGAGAGAGAGAGACAGAGAGAGACAGAGACAGAGACAAGAGAGAGAGACAGAGAGAGACAAGAGACAGAGAGAGACACAGAGACAGAGAGAGACACAGAGACAGAGACACAGAGAGACAAGAGACAGAGATGCAGAGACAGACACACAGAGAGACAAGAGACAGAGAGAGAGAGACAGAGACACAGAGAGACAGAGACACAGAGAGACAGAGACAGAGACACAGAGACAGAGACACAGAGAGACAAGAGACAGAGATAAGAACAGAGACAGAGACACAGAGAGACAAGAGACAGAGATAGAGACAGAGACACAGAGACAGACACACAGAGAGACAAGAGACAGAGACAGAGACACAGAGACACAGAGACAGAGACAACAGAGAGACAAGAAAGACACAGAGAGACAGAGAGAGATACAGAGACAGACACAAGAGAGAGACAAGAGAGAGACAGAGAGAGACACAGAGACAGACACACAGAGAGACAAGAGAGAGAGAGAAAAGAGAGACAGAGAGAGAGACAGAGAGAGAGACAAGACAGAGACAAGAGAGAGAGATGAGAGAGAGACAAGAGACAGATACACAGAGAGACAAGAGACAGAGATAGAGACAGAGACACAGAGACAGAGACACAGAGAGACAAGAGACAGAGAGAGAGACAGAGACACAGAGAGAGACACACAGAGACACAGAGAGACAAGAGACAGAGAGAGAGACAGAGACGCAGAGACAGACACACAGAGAGACAAAAGACAGGGAGACAGAAACAGAGACACAGAGACAGACACACAGAGAGACAAGAGACAGAGAGACAGAGACACAGACACAGACACAACAGAGACAATAGAGAGAGACAAGAGAGACAGACACGAGAGACTTTTGACTTTTAAACTTCCTTCATCCGCCGGGGCCTCGGTCGACTCCCAAAGTCGGCAACGGTGACCCCAAAACCCACCAACCCCCAAACCGCGGCACCGCCCCAACGCGCCGCTACTCCACCACACGGAGCCGCTCCTCCGCCCCGTACGCCGGACGTCGCTCGCGAGGCCCCTGGGCCTCCACCCCTGGGCCTCCACCCCTGGGCCTCCACCCCTGGGCCTCCACCCCTGGGCCTCCACCCCTGGGCCTCCACCCTCGCTCCTCCGCCCCGTACGCCGGACGTCGCTCGCGAGGCCCCTGGGCCTCCACCCCTGGGCCTCCACCCCTGGGCCTCCACCCCTGGGCCTCCACCCCTGGGCCTCCACCCCTGGGCCTCCACCCCTGGGCCTCCACCCCTGGGCCTCCACCCCTGGGCCTCCACCCTCGCTCCTCCGCCCCGTACGCCGGACGTCGCTCGCGAGGCCCCTGGGCCTCCACCCCTGGGCCTCCACCCCTGGGCCTCCACCCCTGGGCCTCCACCCCTGGGCCTCCACCCCTGGGCCTCCACCCCTCCACCCCTCCACCCTCGCTCCTCCGCCGGCAAGCGGGGATGGACGGCCTCTGTCAGCGCCTGTCCCGTGCCACGCTGAGGAGGCCCGAAGGGCCCCCGTCTGCCCCCCCCCCCCCCCCCTTCCCGACATCGCCTCCAACTCCCTCCCAATTCCTGCTGACGGTGGCCGGGTCAGCCAGACACAACCCAGCCCCTCCACGGGTACCGCGCTCCCCCCTCACCACCACCACCACCATCACCACCACCATCACCATCATCACCACCATCACCATCATCACCACCATCACCACCAACAACATCATCATCACCACCTTCACCACCATCATCATCATCACCACCTTCACCACCATCATCATCATCACTACCATCATCACCACCACCACCATCACCACCACCACCATCATCACCACCATCACCACCAACAACATCATCACCACCATCACCACCAACAACATCATCACCACCATCATCACCACCACCACCATCATCACCACCATCATCATCACCACCTTCACCACCATCATCATCATCACTACCATCATCACCACCACCACCATCACCATCACCACCATCATCACCACCATCACCACCAACAACATCATCACCACCATCACCACCAACAACATCATCACCACCATCATCACCACCACCACCATCATCACCACCATCATCATCACCACCTTCACCACCATCATCATCATCACTACCATCATCACCACCACCACCATCACCATCACCACCATCACCACCACCATCACCATCATCACCATCACCACCATCACCACCATCACCACCACCACCGAATTTATCGAAGGCCTTCCTCGCGGTCTCAAAAGGGAAGGCCCGGCGTCCACGCCTCTCTCTCTCTCTCTCTGTGTCCCCCCGCGTTGTCCCGGATGGCCCTCCCGGGGATACGGAACGGCCGTCCGATTGTCTGTGCCCCGGCCTTGCCCACCGCCGACTTGAGGTGGCGGTGGGCAAGGCCGCCTCCGCGAACTCCTCGGGAACCTTCTCCCTTTCGGCGAAGCCGACACGTTGAAGGGGGAAAAACGATAAGACAAGAAAAACACACAAAAATCTAGATATATAGGTATGTGTATGTGTGTGTATGAAACGATACCAAATATATATTAAAAAAACTAATTTGTCCTCACGGCGTTTCGATCGTAACGTGAGCGGTTGTCATCAGGCGCGTGTGTGGGGAAAAAACCAGCGGCAAGAAGCATTTGAAAAAGAAGTTGGCGGTTTAGCGTTTTGTTTACTTATATTTTTGTTTTTAAAACGGTGTTTGCGTTTATTAATTTACTTTAGGATAAAACCCGTTTCGACCATAACGTGAGCGGTCGTCATCAGGCGCGTGTGTGTGGGGGGAAGAAAAAAAACCAGCGGCAAGAAGCATTTGAAAAAGAAGTTGGCGGTTTAGCGTTTTGTTTACTTATATTTTTTTTTTAAAAAACGGTGTTTGCGTTTATTAATTTACTTTAGGATAAAACCCGTTTCGACCGTAACGTGAGCGGTCGTCATCAGGCGCGTGTGTGTGGGGGGAAGAAAAAAAACCAGCGGCAAGAAGCATTTGAAAAAGAAGTTGGCGGTTTAGCGTTTTGTTTACTTATATAGACGCCACGGGCAGCGATTTGGAGGTTTGTATTAGAAGGACTAGTCCATCTGTGTCCTGAAAAGAGGACGGAGGGCGGCGGCGGAGACGGAAAATGAATGCACGCTGCCCGAAAGCCGCCGTGAATGAATAAGCAAACGCAGAAAAAAACCACCGTTCGGAAATAGATAAATGGCCGCGTGTGGGAGGAGTCTCACTGGTGTGGGAGGAGGAGTCTACTGGTGGGGGAGGAGTCTACGGGTGGGGGAGGAGTCTACGCGTGCGGGAGGAGTCTTAACTGGTGTGGGAGGAGTCTCACTGGTGGGGGAGGAGTAGTCTACTGGTGGGGGAGGAGTCTATGGGTGGGGGAGGAGTCTACACGTGGGGGAGGAGTCTACACGTGGGGGAGGAGTCTATGCGTGGGGGAGGAGTCTAACTGGTGTGGGAGTAGTCTCACTGGTGGGGGAGGAGGAGTCTACTGGTGGGGGAGGAGTCTACACGTGGGGGAGGAGTCTACACGTGGGGGAGGAGTCTACGCGTGGGGGAGGAGTCTAAGGGTGGGGGAGGAGTCTACTGGTGGAGGCGGAGTCAACGTAGACTCCTCCCCCACACCTGATGACGACCGTTTGTGTTACGGTCGAAACGTCGTGAGAATTTTATTATTGTTTAATATATATTTTATTATTTTATTGTTTCCCTTCAACGTGGTGACTTTACCGAAAGAGCAAAGAAATATGTCGTGGTTTTTGTTGTTTTTGTTTTTGTTTACGTGGAGACTTCACCGAATAGAACCAAAGCGTAAAGGACCCAAGGCCCCAAGGCCCCACTCGGCAGTCGCGACAAAACTCCAAACTCGTGCCACCGACCTCGAAGCTGCCCCCGGGAGCACCCCCAGCCCCCAGGCCCCCAGCCCCCCAGCCCCCAGCCCCCCAGCCCCCAGCCCCCCAGCCCCCAGCCCCCCAGCCCCCAGCCCCCCAGCCCCCAGCCCCCAGCCCCCCAGCCCCCAGCCCCCAGCCCCCAGCCCCCCAGCCCCCCAGCCCCCAGCCCCCAGCCCCCAGCCCCCCAGCCGCGATTCCCGTGGGCTCGCGTCCGGGAGGCCTGAGAGCCCGTCAACCCCTGGCTGGCGAGGCTCACCAGGCCCTGGCCCACCGCCTTCCCCGCCTCCACCGCCTCCACCGCCTCCGCCGCCTCCACCGCCTCCACCGCCTCCACCGCCTCCCCCGCCTCCACCGCCTCCGCCGCCTCCACCGCCTCCCCCGCCTCAACCGCCTCCACCGCCTCCACCGCCTCTACCGCCTCCACCGCCTCCACCGCCTCCACCGCCTCCACCGCCTCCACCGCCTCCACCGCCGCCACCGCCTCCACCGCCTCCGCCGCCTCCGCCGCCTCCACCGCCGCCACCGCCTCCACCACCTCCCCCGCCTCCGCTGCCACCGCCTCCACCGCCTCCACCGCCTCCACCGCCTCCCCCGCCGCCACCGCCTCCACCGCCTCCACCGCCTCCACCGCCTCCGCCGCCTCCACCGCCTCCACCGCCTCCACCGCCTCCCCCGCCGCCACCGCCTCCCCCGCCTCCACCGCCTCCACCGCCTCCACCGCCTCCACCGCCTCCACCGCCTCCACCGCCTCCCCCGCCTCCACCGCCTCCACCGCCTCCACCGCCTCCACCGCCTCCACCGCCTCCCCCGCCGCCACCGGCTCCACCGCCTCCCCCGCCTCCACCGCCTCCCCCGCCTCCACCGCCTCCACCGCCTCCACCGCCTCCACCGCCTCCACCGCCTCCACCGCCTCCACCGCCGCCACCGCCTCCACCGCCTCCACCGCCTCCACCGCCTCCCCCGCCGCCGCCGCCTCCGCCGCCTCCGCCGCCTCCGCCGCCTCCGCTGCCACCGCCTCCACCGCCTCCACCGCCTCCACCGCCTCCCCCGCCGCCACCGCCGCCACCGCCTCCACCGCCTCCACCGCCTCCACCGCCTCCACCGCCTACCCCGCCGCCGCCGCCTCCGCCGCCTCCGCCGCCTCCGCCGCCTCCGCCGCCTCCACCGCCTCCACCGCCTCCCCCGCCGCCACCGGCAAGCCGAGAACAAACGGGGCCGTCTGGCAGCGTTTCCCGTGCCAGACGAAGTTGGTTACCGGGATTTGTGTGGCTTCGGCAACAGCAGCCAGCGTGGCGGGGGGCGGGGGTGGTGGATTGGGGGGGGGGGTAAGGGGGGGGGCGGGTGGAGGGCCTTGGGGGGCCTTGGCCTTGTGCCACAGCGTGGACGCGACCGGGTCGTTGACTACGAGGACCCCGAGACCCCGGTGTGACTTCGGGAGAGCGGAGCGGGCTCGCCGCCTTCCCGGGCTTTCGGGCAGCTCAGACGAAGGCCGCAACCGACAGCACCACAGCCACCACCACAGCCACCACAACCACCACTACGACCACTACTACCACCACTACTGCCACAGCCACCACCACAGCCACAACCACTACGACCACTACTACTACCACAACCACCATCACTACCACTACGACCACCACTACTACCACAGCCACAACCACTACCACTACGACCACCACCACTACCACAGCCACCACTACTACCACTACCACCACTACCACCACTACGACCACCACTACTACCACAACCACCATCACTACCACTACCACCACTACTACCACAGCCACAACCACTACGACCACCACTACTACCACAGCCACCACCACAGCCACCACCACCACGACCACCACTACGACCACCACTACTACCACAACCACCATCACTACCACTACCACCACTACTACCACAACCACCATCACTACCACTACTACTACCACAGCCACCACCACTACTACCACCACCACCACTACCACAGCCACCACTACTACCACTACCACAGCCACCACCACTACTACCACCACAACCACCACAGCCACCACCACCACAACCACCACTACGACCACCACTACTACCACAACCACCATCACTACCACTACCACCACTATTACCACAGCCACCACCACCACAACCACCACTACGACCACCACCACTACCACAGCCACCATCACTACCACTACCACCACCACTACCACTACTACCACCACCACCACTACCACAGCCACCACTACTACCACTACCACCACTACCACCACTACCACCACCACCACCACCACAACCACCACCACAGCCACAACCACCAGCACAGCTACCACCACTACCACAGCCACCACCACTACTACCACCACCACTACCACAGCCACCACTACTACCACTACCACCACTACCACCACAACCACCACCACAGCCACAACCACCAGCACAGCTACCACCACTACCACATCTCCCTCCTCCCCGTGAGTGAGTGGATGGGTGGGTGAGTGGGTGAGTGAGTGAGTGAATGAGCGAGTGGGTGAGTGAGTGGGTGAGTGAGTAAGTGGGTGGGTGAGTGAGTGAGTGAGTGGGTGAGTGAGTGAGTGGGCGAGTGAGTTAGTGAGTGGTTGGGTGAGTGGGTGAGTGAGTGAGTGGGTGAACGAGTGAGTGTGTGGATAGGTGAGTGGGTGGTTGAATGAGTAGGTGAATGAGTGGGTGAGTGAGTGGGTGAGTGAGCGAGTTGGTGAGCGAGTAGGTGAATGAGTGGGTGGGTGAATGAGTGGGTGAGTGAGTTGGTGAGTTCGAGAGTGAGTGGGTGGGTGAATGAGTGGGTAAGTGAGTGAGTGGATGAGTGAGTGAGTGGGTGAGTGAGCGAGTGGGTGGGTGAATGAGTGGATAAGCGGTTGCGAGCCCATGTCCTTGACACCAGGACCTACCGTGGAGCTGATCTGTGCTGTGACCATCGACTAGTCATCTGTAAGATGCGCCTGCCATTCTTCCACTCCGGTGGTGGGTGTACACCCAGGACCCCATTCCAACATAAAGTGGCCTGGTCTCAGTTATCTGATGAAAGTTGCAAGCGATAATTTCATCATCGCTTGCGGCTGGGATTGGCATCGTCCCCCACTCCTCCTGATGTCGAGGGTAAATGGGCGAGGTTTAGGACTGTGACTCATGCAGCTGCAATGGCTGCTTTGGGTATGCGGTCCAGACCTCCCCAGAGACCCTGGCTGACAGAGGAGGTGTTCAGGATGGTTGAGAAAAAGCGACAGGCCCACTGTCATCGGCTACAGAATCCCACGTCAGAGAATGAGGAGGCTTACCGCAGCCTTCGCTCGGAGGTTCGGAGAGCCGTGAGGCGCTGCAAGGATGGGTGGTGGTCGCGGGTTGCTGAGGAGATGGAGTCTGCCTCAGTGGCCCGTGATCACAAATCTCTATTTAACTCCATCAAAAAAGTAACCTGCAGTGCCACACCTATTGCCATAATTAGGGGAAAAAACGGTGATCCAATCTCCGACCCCCAGGAACAGGATCGCAGATTTGCTGAGCATTTCTGTGAGGTCCTGGGGGAGGGGAAATCCCTCAGCCAGGAAAACATCGTGGCACAAAGTGGAGATGACCCTGCTGAGGCTGCGGTGCCTCAAATATTGGAAGAAGTCACCCCCTGTGAATGGCTGGCTGAGGTGCCATCTGTTGAGGAAGTACTGTAGGCGATCCGGAGTCTGAGACCAGGAAAGGCACCGGGTAGAAATGATCTCCCAAGCGAAATGCTGAGGGAGGGTGGCGTTTGTGCACAGACTGCCCTATATGACATCATAACAACAATCTGGACCACTGGACGGGTTCTGCAGGATTGAAAGGATGCCCTGGTCGTCCCCCTCTTTAAGAAGGGGGACCGCACAGACTGTAACAACTACAGGGGCATCTCACTCCTCAGTGTGCCGGGAAAGGTCCTGGCAAGGATTATTCAACATCGCCTTGCCAGGCACGCTAAGGAGAGGCTTGCAGAGCCCCAATGCGGTTTCAGGAAAGGGCGGTCCTGCACAGATGCCATTTTTCTGTCCGTCTGCTACAGCAGAGGTGTAGGGAATTCCAACAAGACCTACATCTCTGCTTTATTGACCTGGTCAAGGCCTATGATACCATCAGTAGGCCTGGGCTCTGGGTCGTTCTTCGTGCTTTTGCAGTCCCTGACCCTCTGCTCACGATCATTAAGGACCTTCATGATAGTGAGCGGGCCCGGGTAAAACTAGGTGGCCGGGAGTCAGAGCAATTCCCTGTACACCTTGGGGTGCGACAGGGATGTCCTCTGGCTCCCACATTATTTAACATCTATTTCGACCACGAAATTCGTGAAGCCTTCAATAGCTGTACCGGGGGAATCTCCATATGGTACAGATATAATGGGAGGCTGATCGATGCCCGGGTGCGGTCAAGGGATGGCTTCCTATTGCTCAACCACGTTATGTATGCTGATGATTTGGTAATAGCTGCTCAGTCAGAGGAGGAGTTGGAGACGCTGCTGCTGAGACTGGAGCGTGCCACTAAGAGGTGGGGCCTTACCATCAGCCCCACCAAAACTAAGCACCTGCCTGGGTATTTTGTACCATCAGACACTCCACCCCCACAACTCCCAATCGGTGATGGGGCATTTGTGGAGAGAGTGGAGAGTTTCCCATATCTGGGAAGTGTGCTTATGACCGGCTCCAGTTTAACAGCAGAGGTCTCACTCCGAATCAGTCGAGCGGCAATATCTTTTCATCGGTTGCGTAACGCTGTGTGGAAGCTACCTGGTCTGTCGCTCCGCACTAAGCTTCAGGTCTTCTCGGCCACGGTCATTCCCTCCCTTCTCTACGCTTGCGAAACGTGGACCCCCCTAATGGAACATCTTCGCCGGTTAGAAACATTTAGGCTGGCCTGCCTACGATCCATCCTGGGTTTAACCAGACTGGATTGTGTGAGGAGCTCACAAATCCTTGAAAGATCTGGGCAGGGTCCCATCGGTGAGCTCCTCCGGCAGGCAAGGCTGCGATGGCTGGGTCATGTAGCCCGCATGCCCAGCCACCGCATGCCGAAACAGCTTTTGTTCGGCCGGATTGAGGGGACTAAACGGGCGCGGCACGGGCTAGAGAAGAGATGGAGTGATGTGGTACAGGAGGACGTGGAGCTGAGTGGACTTGCCGATGACTGGTACCAGCGGTGTCAAGATCGGCCTCTGTGGAGGAGGCTCGTGAAGGACGCTGCTACTGGGCAGTTGGAGGCAGTCGCCCTCCAACAACAACGGAGGGCGGAGGAGCGACGCTCAGAACAACGAGCGGAGCGCCGGGTGGCTAAAGCACAGCAGGTTGGCACAGTAGGGGGCACAGGTGGTGCATCAGCCAGTCATCTCAGTCAGTCGACCCGTGGCACCTGGGTCTGCCCCGTGACCTCCTGCCAGCGGGCGTTCGACACTTCACGTGGCCTCAGGGTGCACATAGCCTGGCACAAGCGTCGTGGTGACGTCACCGCCACTTAGTGGCGAATGGCGGTTGTTGTTGTTGTGACTGTGTGGGTGTGTGACTGTGTGTGGGTGTGACTGTGTGTGTGTGTGTGACTGTGTGTGACTGTGTGTGACTGTGTGTGTGTGTATGTGTGTATGGGTGACTGTGTGTGTGACTGTGTGTATGACTGTGTGTATGTGTGACTGTGTGTATGTGTGTGTGTGTGACTGTGTGTGTGACTATGTGTGTGTGACTGTGTCTATGTGTGTGTGTGTGTGACTGTGTGTGTGTGTGTGACTGTGTGACTGTGTGTGACTGTATGTGTGTGTCTCTGTGTGTATGTGTGTGACTGTGTGACTGTGTGTGTGTGTGACTGTGTGTGACTGTGTGTGTGTGACTGTGTGTGACTGTGTGTGACTGTGTGTGTGAAAGTGTGTGACTGTGTGTGTGTGTCTGTGTGTGTGTCTGTGTGTATGTGTGTGACTGTGTGGACCTTCATGATGGTGAGCGGGCCCGGGTAAAACTATGTGGCCGGGAGTCAGAGCCATTCCCTGTACACCTTGGGGTGCGACAGGGATGTCCTCTGGCTCCCACATTATTTAACATCTATTTTGACCACGTAGTTCGTGAAGCCTTCAATAGCTGTACCGGGGGAATCTCCATATGGTACAGATATAATGGGAGGCTAATCGATGCCCGGGTGCGGTCAAGGGATGGCTCCCTATTGCTCAACCACGTTATGTATGCTATGATTTGGTATTAGCTGCTCAGTCAGAGGAGGAGTTGGAGACGCTGCTGCTGAGACTGGAGCGTGCCACTAAGAGGTGGGGCCTTACCATCAGCCCCACCAAAACTAAGCACCTGCCTGGGTATTTTGTACCATCGGACACTCCACCCCCACAACTCCCAATCGGTGATGGGGCAGTTGTGGAGAGAGTGGAGAGTTTCCCATACCTGGGCAGTGTGCTTATGACTGGCTCCAGTTTAACAGCAGAGGTCTCACTCCGAATCAGTCGAGCGGCAATATCTTTTCATCGGTTGCGTAACGCTGTGTGGAAGCTACCTGGTCTGTCGCTCCGCACTAAGCTTCAGGTCTTCTCGGCCACGGTCATTCCCTCCCTTCTCTACGCTTGCGAAACGTGGACCCCCTTAATGGAACATCTTCGCCGGTTAGAAACATTTAGGCTGGCCTGCCTACGATCCATCGTGGGTTTAACCAGACTGGATTGTGTGAGGAGCTCACAAATCCTTGAAAGATCTGGGCAGGGTCCCATCGGTGAGCTCCTCCGGCAGGCAAGGCTGCGATGGCTGGCTCATGTAGCCCGCATGCCCAGCCACCGCATGCCGAAACAGCTTTTGTTTGGCCGGATTGAGGGGGCTAAGCGGGCGCGGCACGGGCTAGAGAAGAGATGGAGTGATGTGGTACAGGAGGACGTGGAGCTGAGTGGACTTGCCGATGACTGGTACCAGCGGTGTCAAGATCGGCCTCTGTGGAGGAGGCTCGTGAAGGATGCTACTGGGCAGTTGGAGGCAGTCGCCCTCCAACAACAACGGAGGGCGGAGGAGCGACGCTTAGAACAACGAGCGGAGCGCCGGGTGGCTAAAGCACAGCAGGTTGGCACAGTAGGGGGCACAGGTGGTGCATCAGCCAGTCATCTCAGTCAGTCGACCCGTGGCACCTGGGTCTGCCCCGTGACCTCCTGCCAGCGGGCGTTCGACACTTCACGTGGCCTCAGGGTGCACATAGCCTGGCACAAGCGTCGTGGTGACGTCACCGCCACTTAGTGGTGAATGGCGGTTGTTGTGTGTGAGTGTATCTGTGTGTGTCAGTGTGTCTGTGTGTGTGCGTGTCTGTGTGTCTGTGTGTGTCTGTGTTTGAGTGTCTGTGTGTCTGTGTGTGTGAGTGTGTCTGAGTGTGTGAGTGTGACTGTGTGTGTGAGTGTCTGCGTGTCTGTGAGTGTCTGTGTGTGAGTGTCTCTGTGTGTGTGTCTGTGAGTGTCTCTGTGTGTGTCTGTGTGTGTGTGAGTGTCTGTGTGTGTGTCTCTGTGTGTGAGTGTCTGTGTGTGTGAGTGTGTGTGAGTGTCTCTGTGTGTGAGTGTGTCTGTGTGTGTCTGTGTGTGTGAGTGTGTCTGTGTGTGTGTGTGTCTGTGTGAGTGTCTGTGTGTGAGTGTCTGTTTGTGTGTGTTGTAAGCCCCAGGCTACTTTGGGCTCGCCTTCCCATCAACCGGAGGCGAGGAATGGTGGTCGTGGTTACTTATGCCCCCACCGAAGATGAACATCCGTGGAGGGATGCAGGCAAAGCCGATGAGTCAGATGCCTTCTATGACCTCCTGTCACAGGTGCTGGCTAAAGTGGCCCCTCGGGATAGAGTCATCATGTTGGGTGACTTCAATGCCCGAGTTGGTCATGATACTGGCACCTGGTCTGGAGTGATTGGAGGGCATGGGCCAGATCAGCTCAATAACAACGGTAGGAGGCTGCTAGATTTTTGTGCAGCCCATGGGCTTGTAATTACCAACACGCTGTTCCGGCATCGGCGCATCCACACAACATCATGGATGCATGCCGGGTCCAAGCAAGAACATCTGCTGGACTACATAGTGACGGACCAGCGAATGCGAGCCCATGTCCTTGACACCAGGACCTACCGTGGAGCTGATCTGCCCTCTGACCATCGACTAGTCATCTGTAAGATGCGCCTGCCATTCTTCCACTCCGGTGGTGGGTGTACACCCAGGACCCCATTCCAACCTAAAGTGGCCTGGTCTCAGTTATCTGATGAAAGTTGCAAGCGAGAATTTCATCATCGCTTGTGGCTGGGATTGGCATCGTCCCCGACTCCTCCTGATGTCGAGGGTAAATGGGCGAGGTTTAGGACTGTGACTCATGCAGCTGCAATGGCTGCTTTGGGTACGCGGTCCAGACCTCCCCAGACACCCTGGATGACAGAGGAGTTGTTCAGGATGGTTGAGAAAAAGCGACAGGCCCACTGTCATCGGCTACAGAATCCCACGTCAGAGAATGAGGAGGCTTACCGCAGCCTTCGCTCGGAGGTTCGGAGAGCCGTGAGGCGCTGCAAGGATGGGTGGTGGTCGCGGGTTGCTGAGGAGATGGAGTCTGCCTCAGTGGCCCGTGATCACAAATCTCTATTGAACTCCATCAAAAAAGTAACCTGCAGCGCCACACCTATTACCATCATTAGGGGAAAAAACGGTGATCCAATTTCCGACCCCCAGGAACAGGTTCGCAGATTTGCTGAGCATTTCTGTGAGGTCCTGGGGGAGGGAAAATCCCTCAGCCAGGAAAACATCGCGGCACAAAGTGAGGATGACCCTGCTGAGGCTGCGGTGCCTCAAATATTGGATGAAGTCACCCCCTGTGAGTGGCTGGCTGAGGTGCCATCTGCTGAGGAAGTATTGAAGGCGATCCGGAGTCTGAGACCAGGAAAGGCAGCGGGCAGAGATGATCTCCCAAGCGAAATGCTGAGGGAGGGTGGCGTTTGTGCACAGACTGCCCTATATGACATCATAACAACAGTCTGGACCACTGGACGGGTTCCGCAGGATTGGAAGGATGCCCTGGTGGTCCCCCTTTTTAAGAAGGGGGACCGCACAGACTGTAACAACTACAGGGGCATCTCACTCCTCAGTGTGCCGGGAAAGGTCCTGGCAAGGATTATTCAGCATCGCCTTGCCAGGCACGCTGAGGAGAGGCTTGCGGAGCCCCAATGCGGTTTCAGGAAAGGGCGGTCCTGCACAGATGCCATATTTTCTGTCCGTCTGCTACAGCAGAGGTGTAGGGAATTCCAACAAGACCTACATCTCTGCTTTATTGACCTGGTCAAGGCCTATGATACCATCAGTAGGCCTGGGCTCTGGGTCGTTCTTCGTGCTTTTGGAGTACCTGACCCTCTGCTCACGATCATTAAGGACCTTCATGATGGTGAGCGGGCCCAGGTAAAACTACGTGGCCGGGAGTCAGAGCCATTCCCTGTACACCTTGGGGTGCGACAGGGATGTCCTTTGGCTCCCACATTATTTAACATCTATTTTGACCACGTAGTTCGTGAAGCCTTCAATAGCTGTACCGGGGGAATCTCCATATGGTACAGATATAATGGGAGGCTAATCGATGCCCGGGTGCGGTCAAGGGATGGCTCCCTATTGCTCAACCACGTTATGTATGCTGATGACTTGGTAATAGCTGCTCAGTCAGAGGAGGAGTTGGAGACGCTGCTGCTGAGACTGGAGCATGCCACTAAGAGGTGGGGCCTTACCATCAGCCCCACCAAAACTAAGCACCTGCCTGGGTATTTTGTACCATCGGACACTCCACCCCCACAACTCCCAATCGGTGATGGGGCAGTTGTGGAGAGAGTGGAGAGTTTCCCATACCTGGGCAGTGTGCTTATGACTGGCTCCAGTTTAACAGCAGAGGTCTCACTCCGAATCAGTCGAGCGGCAATATCTTTTCATCGGTTGCGTAACGCTGTGTGGAAGCTACCTGGTCTGTCGCTCCGCACTAAGCTTCAGGTCTTCTCGGCCACGGTCATTCCCTCCCTTCTCTATGCTTGCGAAACGTGGACCCCCCTAATGGAACATCTTCGCCGGTTAGAAACATTTAGGCTGGCCTGCCTACGATCCATCCTGGGTTTAACCAGACTGGATTGTGTGAGGAGCTCACAAATCCTTGAAAGATCTGGGCAGGGTCCCATCGGTGAGCTCCTCCGGCAGGCAAGGCTGCGATGGCTGGGTCATGTAGCCCGCATGCCCAGCCACCGCATGCCGAAACAGCTTTTGTTTGGCCGGATTGAGGGGGCTAAGCGGGCGCGGCACGGGCTAGAGAAGAGATGGAGTGATGTGGTACAGGAGGACGTGGAGCTGAGTGGACTTGCCGATGACTGGTACCAGCGGTGTCAAGATCGGCCTCTGTGGAGGAGGCTCGTGAAGGATGCTACTGGGCAGTTGGAGGCAGTCGCCCTCCAACAACAACGGAGGGCGGAGGAGCGACGCTCACAACAGCGAGCGGAGCGCCGGGTGGCTAAAGCACAGCAGATTGGCACAGTAGGGGGCACAGGTGGTGCATCAGCCAGTCATCTCAGTCAGTCGACCCGTGGCACCTGGGTCTGCCCCGTGACCTCCTGCCAGCGGGCGTTCGACACTTCACGTGGCCTCAGGGTGCACATAGCCTGGCACAAGCGTCGTGGTGACGTCACCGCCACTTAGTGGTGAATGGCGGTTGTTGTGTGTGAGTGTATCTGTGTGTGTCAGTGTGTCTGTGTGTGCGTGTCTGTGTTTGAGTGTCTGTGTGTGTGTGTCTGTGTGTGTGAGTGTGTCTGTGTGTGTGAGTGTGTCTGTGTGTGTGAGTGTCTGCGTGTCTGTGAGTGTCTGTGTGTGAGTGTCTCTGTGTGTGTGTGTGTCTGTGAGTGTCTCTGTGTGTGTCTGTGTGTGTGTGAGTGTCTGTGTGTGTGTCTGTGTGTGTGAGTGTCTGTGTGTGAGTGTCTGTGTGTGAGTGTCTGTGTGTGTGAGTGTGTGTGAGTGTCTCTGTGCGTGAGTGTGTCTGTGTGTGTCTGTGTGTGTGTCTGTGTCTGTGAGTGATTGTCTGTGTGTGAGTGTCTGTGTGTGAGTGTCTGTGTGTGTGTCTGTGTGTGTGAGTGTCTGTGTGTGTGAGTGTCTGTGTGTGTGTCTGTGTGTGTGAGTGTCTGCCTGTGTGTGTGTCTGTGTGTGAGTGTCTGTGTGTGAGTGTCTCTGTGTGTGTGAGTGTCTGTGTGTGTGAGTATCTGTGTGTGTGAGTGTCTGTGAGTGTGTCTATGTGTGTGAGTGTGTGTGTGAGTGTCTCTGTGTGAGAGTGTGTCTGTGTGTGTCTGTGTGTGTGAGTGTGTCTGTGTGTGTGAGTGTCTGTGTGTGAGTGTCTGTGTGTGAGTGTCTGTTTGTGTGTGTGTCTGTGTGTGTGTAAGTGTCTGTGTGTGAGTGTGTCGGTGTGTGTGAGTGTGTCTCTGTGTGTGTGAGTGTCTGCCTGTGTGAGTGTGTCCGTGTGTCTGAGTGTCTGTGTGTGTGTCTGTGTGTGTGAGTGTGTCTGTGTGTGAGTGTATCTCTGTGTGTGTGAGTGTATCTCTGTGTGTGTGTCTGTGTGTGTCTGTGTGTGAGTGTCTGCCTGTGTGTGTCTGTGTGACTGAGTGTGTGAGAGTGTCTCTGTGTGTGAGTGTGTCTGTGTGTGTGAGTGTCTGTGTGTGAGTGTCTGTGTGTGTGAGTGTGTCTGTGTGTGTGAGTGTCTGTGTGTGTCTGTGTGTGTGAGTGTCTCTGTGTGAGTGTGTCGGTGTGTGTGAGTGTCTGCGTGTTTTAGTGTCTGTGTGTGTGTGAGTGTCTGTGTGTGTGTCTGTGTGTGTGAGTGTCTGTGTGTGTGAGTGTGTGTGAGTGTCTGTGTGTGAGTGTCTGTGTGTGTGAGTGTCTGCGTGTAAGTGTCTCTGTGTGTGTGTGTCTGTGAGTGTGTGTCTGTGTGTGTGAGTGTCTGTGTGTGTGTGTGTCTGTGTGTGTGAGTGTCTGTCTGTGTGTGTGTCTGTGTGTGAGTGTCTGTGTGTGTGTGAGTGTCTGTGTGTGAGTGTCTCTGTGTGTGTGAGTGTGTCTGTGTGTGTGAGTATCTGTGTGTGTGAGTATCTGTGTGTGTGAGTGTGTCTATGTGTGTGAGTGTGTGTGTGAGTGTCTCTGTGTGTGAGTGTCTGTGTGTGTGAGTGTCTGTGTGTGTGAGTGTCTGTGTGTGTGTATGTGTGTGTGAGTGTCTGTGTGTGTGTGAGTGTCTGTGTGTGAGTGTCTGTGTGTGTGAGTGTCTGTGTGTGAGTGTCTCTGTGTGTGTGTGTCTGTGAGTGTGTGTGTGTCTGTGTGTGTGAGTGTCTGTGTGTGTCTGTGTGTGTGAGTGTCTGCCTGTGTGTGTGTGAGTGTCTGTGTGTGTGAGTGTGTGAGTGTCTGTGTGTGAGTGTCTCTGTGTGTGTGAGTGTGTCTGTGTGTGTGAGTATCTGTGTGTGTGAGTGTCTGTGTGGGAGTGTGTCTATGTGTGTGAGTGTGTGTGAGTGACTCTGTGTGTGAGTGTGTCTGTGTGTGTCTGTGTGTGTGAGTGTGTCTGTGTGTGTGAGTGTCTGTGTGTGAGTGTCTGTGTGTGAGTGTCTGTTTGTGTGTGTGTCTGTGTGTGTGTAAGTGTCTGTGTGTGAGTGTGTCGGTGTGTGTGAGTGTGTCTCTGTGTGTGTGAGTGTCTGCCTGTGTGAGTGTGTCCGTGTGTCTGAGTGTCTGTGTGTGTGTCTGTGTGTGTGAGTGTGTCTGTGTGTGTGATTGTCTGTGTGTGAGTGTCTGTGTGTGTGTGAGTGTCTGTGTGTGTGTCTGTGTGTGTGAGTGTCTGTGTGTGTGAGTGTCTGTGTGTGTGTCTGTGTGTGTGAGTGTCTGTGTGTGTGAGTGTCTGTGTGTGTGAGTGTGTGTGAGTGTCTGTGTGTGAGTGTCTCTGTGTGTGTGTCTGTGAGTGTGTGTGTGTCTGTGTGTGTGTGAGTGTCTGTGTGTGTGTGTGTGAGTGTCTGCCTGTGTGTGTGTCTGTGTGTGAGTGTCTGTGTGTGTGTCTGTGTGTGTGAGTGTCTGCTTGTGTGTGTGTCTGTGTGTGAGTGTCTGTGTGTGTGAGTGTCTGTGTGTGTGAGTGTCTCTGTGTGTGTGAGTGTGTCTGTGTGTGTGTGAGTATCTGTGTGTGTGTGAGTGTCTGTGTGTGAGTGTGTCTATGTGTGTGTGTGTGAGTGTCTCTGTGTGTGTCTCTGTGTGTGTGAGTGTCTGCCTGTGTGTCTGTGTGTGTGTGAGTGTATGTGTGTGTGTGAGTGTCTGTGTGTGTGTCTCTGTGTGTCTGTGTGTATGAGTGTGTCTGTGTGTGAGTGTGTGTCTGTGTGAGTGTCTCTGTGTGTCTGTGTGTATGAGTGTGTCTGTGTGTGAGTGTGTGTCTGTGTGAGTGTCTGCCTGTGTGTGTGTCTGTGTGTCTGAGTGTCTGAGTGTGTCTGTGTGTGTGTCTGTGTGTGAGTGTGTCTGTGTGTTTGTCTGTGTGTGTGAGTGTCTGTCTGTGTGTGTGTCTCTGTGTGTGAGTGTCTGTCTGTGTGTCTGTGTGTGTGTCTGTGTGTGAGTGTCTGTGTGTGTGTCTCTGTGTGTGTGTGTGAGTGTCTGTGTCTCTGTGTGTGTGTGTGAGTGTCTGTCTGTGTGAGTGTCTCTGTGTGTGTGTGTGTCTGTGAGTGTGTGTGTGTCTGTGTGTGTGAGTGTCTGTGTGTGTGTCTCTGTGTGTGTGTGTGTCTGTCTGTGTGTGTGAGTGTCTTTGTGTGTGTGTGTCTGTGAGTGTGTGTGTGTCTGTGTGTGTGAGTGTCTGTGTGTGTGTGTCTGTGTGTGTGAGTGTCTGCCTGTGTGTGTCTGTGTGTGACTGTGTCTATGTGTGTGAGTGTGTGTGTGAGTGTCTCTGTGTGTGTGTCTGTGAGTGTGTGTGAGTGTGTCTGTGTGTGATAGTGTCTGTGTGTGAGTGTCTGTGTGTGAGTGTCTGTGTGTGAGTGTCTGTTTGTGTGTGTGTGAGTGTGTCTGTGTGTGTGTGAGTGTCTGTGTGTGAGTGTCTGTGTGTGTGAGTGTCTGTGTGTGTGTCTGTGTGTGTGAGTGTGTGAGTGTCTGTGTGTGTCTGTGTGTGTGAGTGTCTGTGTGTGTGAGTGTCTGGGTGTGAGTGTCTGTGTGTGTGAGTGTGTGTGAGTGTCTGTGTGTGTGTGTCTGTGTGTGTGAGTGTCTGCCTGTGTGTGTCTGTGTGTGAGTGTCTGTGTGTGTGAGTGTGTGTGAGTGTCTGTGTGAGTGTCTCTGTGTGTGTGAGTGTGTCTGTGTGTGTGAGTATCTGTGTGTGTGAGTGTCTGTGTGTGAGTGTCTCTATGTGTGTGAGTGTGTGTGTGAGTGTCTCTGTGTGTGAGTGTGTCTGTGTGTGTCTGTGTGTGTGAGTGTCTGTGTGTGTGAGTGTCTGTGTGTGTGAGTGTCTGTGTGTGTGTGTCTGTGTGTGTGTATGTGTGTGAGTGTCTGTGTGTGTGTGAGTGTCTGTGTGTGAGTGTCTGTGTGTGTGTGAGTGTCTGTGTGTGAGTGTCTGTGTGTGTGTGTCTGTGAGTGTGTGTGTGTCTGTGTGTGTGAGTGTCTGTGTGTGTCTGTGTGTGTGAGTGTCTGCCTGTGTGTGTGTCTGTGTGTGAGTGTCTGTGTGTGTGAGTGTGTGAGTGTCTGTGTGTGAGTGTCTCTGTGTGTGTGTGTGTCTGTGTGTGTGAGTATCTGTGTGTGTGAGTGTCTGTGTGAGTGTGTCTATGTGTGTGAGTGTGTGTGAGTGTCTCTGTGTGTGAGTGTGTCTGTGTGTGTCTGTGTGTGTGAGTGTGTCTGTGTGTGTGAGTGTCTCTGTGTGAGTGTCTGTGTGTGAGTGTCTGTTTGTGTGTGTGTCTGTGTGTGTGTAAGTGTCTGTGTGTGAGTGTGTCGGTGTGTGTGAGTGTGTCTCTGTGTGTGTGAGTGTCTGCCTGTGTGAGTGTGTCCGTGTGTCTGAGTGTCTGTGTGTGTGTCTGTGTGTGTGAGTGTGTCTGTGTGTGTGATTGTCTGTGTGTGAGTGTCTGTGTGTGTGTGAGTGTCTGTGTGTGTGTCTGTGTGTGTGAGTGTCTGTGTGTGTGAGTGTCTGTGTGTGTGAGTGTCTGTGTGTGTGAGTGTCTGTGTGTGTGAGTGTCTGTGTGTGAGTGTCTCTGTGTGTGTGTCTGTGAGTGTGTGTCTGTGTGTGTGAGTGTCTGTGTGTGTGTGTGTTTGTCTGTGTGTGTGAGTGTCTGCCTGTGTGTGTGTCTGTGTGTGAGTGTCTGTGTGTGTGAGTGTGTGTGAGTGTCTGTGTGTGAGTGTCTCTGTGTGTGTGTCTGTGAGTGTGTGTGAGTATCTGTGTGTGTGAGAGTGTCTGTGTGTGTGTGAGTGTGTCTGTGTGTGTGTGAGTGTCTGTCTGTGTGTGTGTCTGTGTGTGAGTGTCTGTGTGTGTGAGTGTGTGTGAGTGTCTGTGTGTGTGAGTGTCTCTGTGTGTGTGAGTGTGTCTGTGTGTGTGAGTGTATGTGTGTGTGTGAGTGTCTGTGTGTGTGTCTCTGTGTGTCTGTGTGTATGAGTGTGTCTGTGTGTGAGTGTGTGTCTGTGTGAATGTCTGCCTGTGTGTGTGTCTGTGTGTCTGAGTGTGTCTGTGTGTGTGTGAGTGTCTGTGTGTGAGTGTGTCTGTGTGTTTGTCTGTGTGTGTGAGTGTCTGTCTGTGTGTGTGTGTCTCTGTGTGTGAGTGTCTGTCTGTGTGTCTGTGTGTGTGTCTGTGTGTGAGTGTCTGTGTGTGTGTCTCTGTGTGTGTGTGTGAGTGTCTGTGTCTCTGTGTGTGTGTGTGAGTGTCTGTCTGTGTGAGTGTCTCTGTGTGTGTGTGTGTCTGTGAGTGTGTGTGTGTCTGTGTGTGTGAGTGTCTGTGTGTGTGTCTCTGTGTGTGTGTGTGTCTGTCTGTGTGTGTGAGTGTCTTTGTGTGTGTGTGTCTGTGAGTGTGTGTGTGTCTGTGTGTGTGAGTGTCTGTGTGTGTGAGTCTGTGTGTGTGAGTGTCTGCCTGTGTGTGTCTGTGTGTGACTGTGTCTATGTGTGTGAGTGTGTGTGTGAGTGTCTCTGTGTGTGTGTCTGTGAGTGTGTGTGAGTGTGTCTGTGTGTGATAGTGTCTGTGTGTGAGTGTCTGTGTGTGAGTGTCTGTGTGTGAGTGTCTGTTTGTGTGTGTGTGAGTGTGTCTGTGTGTGTGTGAGTGTCTGTGTGTGAGTGTCTGTGTGTGTGAGTGTCTGTGTGTGTGTCTGTGTGTGTGAGTGTGTGAGTGTCTGTGTGTGTCTGTGTGTGTGAGTGTCTGTGTGTGTGAGTGTCTGGGTGTGAGTGTCTGTGTGTGTGAGTGTGTGTGAGTGTCTGTGTGTGTGTGTCTGTGTGTGTGAGTGTCTGCCTGTGTGTGTCTGTGTGTGAGTGTCTGTGTGTGTGAGTGTGTGTGAGTGTCTGTGTGTGAGTGTCTCTGTGTGTGTGAGTGTGTCTGTGTGTGTGAGTATCTGTGTGTGTGAGTGTCTGTGTGTGAGTGTCTCTATGTGTGTGAGTGTGTGTGTGAGTGTCTCTGTGTGTGAGTGTGTCTGTGTGTGTCTGTGTGTGTGAGTGTCTGTGTGTGTGAGTGTCTGTGTGTGTGAGTGTCTGTGTGTGTGTGTCTGTGTGTGTGTATGTGTGTGAGTGTCTGTGTGTGTGTGAGTGTCTGTGTGTGAGTGTCTGTGTGTGTGTGAGTGTCTGTGTGTGAGTGTCTGTGTGTGTGTGTCTGTGAGTGTGTGTGTGTCTGTGTGTGTGAGTGTCTGTGTGTGTCTGTGTGTGTGAGTGTCTGCCTGTGTGTGTGTCTGTGTGTGAGTGTCTGTGTGTGTGAGTGTGTGAGTGTCTGTGTGTGAGTGTCTCTGTGTGTGTGTGTGTCTGTGTGTGTGAGTATCTGTGTGTGTGAGTGTCTGTGTGAGTGTGTCTATGTGTGTGAGTGTGTGTGAGTGTCTCTGTGTGTGAGTGTGTCTGTGTGTGTCTGTGTGTGTGAGTGTGTCTGTGTGTGTGAGTGTCTCTGTGTGAGTGTCTGTGTGTGAGTGTCTGTTTGTGTGTGTGTCTGTGTGTGTGTAAGTGTCTGTGTGTGAGTGTGTCGGTGTGTGTGAGTGTGTCTCTGTGTGTGTGAGTGTCTGCCTGTGTGAGTGTGTCCGTGTGTCTGAGTGTCTGTGTGTGTGTCTGTGTGTGTGAGTGTGTCTGTGTGTGTGATTGTCTGTGTGTGAGTGTCTGTGTGTGTGTGAGTGTCTGTGTGTGTGTCTGTGTGTGTGAGTGTCTGTGTGTGTGAGTGTCTGTGTGTGTGAGTGTCTGTGTGTGTGAGTGTCTGTGTGTGTGAGTGTCTGTGTGTGTGAGTGTCTGTGTGTGAGTGTCTCTGTGTGTGTGTCTGTGAGTGTGTGTCTGTGTGTGTGAGTGTCTGTGTGTGTGTGTGTTTGTCTGTGTGTGTGAGTGTCTGCCTGTGTGTGTGTCTGTGTGTGAGTGTCTGTGTGTGTGAGTGTGTGTGAGTGTCTGTGTGTGAGTGTCTCTGTGTGTGTGTCTGTGAGTGTGTGTGAGTATCTGTGTGTGTGAGAGTGTCTGTGTGTGTGTGAGTGTGTCTGTGTGTGTGTGAGTGTCTGTCTGTGTGTGTGTGTCTGTGTGTGAGTGTCTGTGTGTGTGAGTGTGTGTGAGTGTCTGTGTGTGTGAGTGTCTCTGTGTGTGTGAGTGTGTCTGTGTGTGTGAGTGTATGTGTGTGTGTGAGTGTCTGTGTGTGTGTCTCTGTGTGTCTGTGTGTATGAGTGTGTCTGTGTGTGAGTGTGTGTCTGTGTGAATGTCTGCCTGTGTGTGTGTCTGTGTGTCTGAGTGTGTCTGTGTGTGTGAGTGTCTGTGTGTGAGTGTGTCTGTGTGTTTGTCTGTGTGTGTGAGTGTCTGTCTGTGTGTGTGTGTCTCTGTGTGTGAGTGTCTGTCTGTGTGTCTGTGTGTGTCTGTGTGTGAGTGTCTGTGTGTGTGTCTCTGTGTGTGTGTGTGAGTGTCTGTGTCTCTGTGTGTGTGTGTGAGTGTCTGTCTGTGTGAGTGTCTGTGTGTGTGTGTGTGTCTGTGAGTGTGTGTGTGTCTGTGTGTGTGAGTGTCTGTGTGTGTGTCTCTGTGTGTGTGTTTCTGTCTGTGTGTGTGAGTGTCTTTGTGTGTGTGTGTGTCTGTGAGTGTGTGTGTGTCTGTGTGTGTGAGTGTCTGTGTGTGTGTGTCTGTGTGTGTGAGTGTCTGCCTGTGTGTGTCTGTGTGTGACTGTGTCTATGTGTGTGAGTGTGTGTGTGAGTGTCTCTGTGTGTGAGTGTGTCTGTGTGTGTCTGTGTGTGTGAGTGTGTCTGTGTGTGATAGTGTCTGTGTGTGAGTGTCTGTGTGTGAGTGTCTGTTTGTGTGTGTGTGAGTGTGTCTGTGTGTGTGTGAGTGTCTGTGTGTGAGTGTCTGTGTGTGTGTGAGTGTCTGTGTGTGTGTCTGTGTGTGTGAGTGTCTGTGTGTGTGTCTGTGTGTGTGAGTGTCTGTGTGTGTGAGTGTCTGTGTGTGTGAGTGTCTGTGTGTGAGTGTCTGTGTGTGTGAGTGTGTGAGTGTCTGTGTGTGAGTGTCTGTGTGTGTGTGTCTGTGTGTGTGAGTGTCTGCCTGTGTGTGTCTGTGTGTGAGTGTCTGTGTGTGTGAGTGTGTGTGAGTGTCTGTGTGTGAGTGTCTCTGTGTGTGTGAGTGTGTCTGTGTGTGTGAGTATCTGTGTGTGTGAGTGTCTGTGTGTGAGTGTGTCTATGTGTGTGAGTGTGTGTGTGAGTGTCTCTGTGTGTGAGTGTGTCTGTGTGTGTCTGTGTGTGTGAGTGTCTGTGTGTGTGAGTATCTGTGTGTGTGAGTGTCTGTGTGTGAGTGTGTCTATGTGTGTGAGTGTGTGTGTGAGTGTCTCTGTGTGTGAGTGTGTCTGTGTGTGTCTGTGTGTGTGAGTGTCTGTGTGTGTGAGTGTCTGTGTGTGTGAGTGTCTGTGTGTGTGTGTGTGAGTGTCTGTGTGTGTGTGTGAGTGTCTGTGTGTGAGTGTCTGTGTGTGTGTGAGTGTCTGTGTGTGAGTGTCTGTGAGTGTGTGTGTGTCTGTGTGTGTGAGTGTCTGTGAGTGTGTGTGTCTGCCTGTGTGTGTGTCTGTGTGTGAGTGTCTGTGTGTGTGAGTGTGTGAGTGTCTGTGTGTGAGTGTCTCTGTGTGTGTGAGTGTGTCTGTGTGTGTGAGTATCTGTGTGTGTGAGTGTCTGTGTGAGTGTGTCTATGTGTGTGAGTGTGTGTGAGTGTCTCTGTGTGTGAGTGTGTCTGTGTGTGTCTGTGTGTGTGAGTGTGTCTGTGTGTGTGAGTGTCTGTGTGTGAGTGTCTGTTTGTGTGTGTGTCTGTGTGTGTGTAAGTGTCTGTGTGTGAGTGTGTCGGTGTGTGTGAGTGTGTCTCTGTGTGTGTCAGTGTCTGCCTGTGTGAGTGTGTCCGTGTGTCTGAGTGTCTGTGTGTGTGTCTGTGTGTGTGAGTGTGTCTGTGTGTGTGATTGTCTGTGTGTGAGTGTCTGTGTGTGTGTGAGTGTCTGTGTGTGTGTCTGTGTGTGTGAGTGTCTGTGTGTGTGAGTGTCTGTGTGTGTGTCTGTGTGTGTGAGTGTCTGTGTGTGTGAGTGTCTGTGTGTGTGAGTGTGTGTGAGTGTCTGTGTGTGAGTGTCTCTGTGTGTGTGTCTGTGAGTGTGTGTGTGTGTCTGTGTGTGTGAGTGTCTGTGTGTGTGTTTGTCTGTGTGTGTGAGTGTCTGCCTGTGTGTGTGTCTGTGTGTGAGTGTCTGTGTGTGTGAGTGTGTGTGAGTGTCTGTGTGTGAGTGTCTCTGTGTGTGTGAGTGTCTGTGTGTGTGAGTATCTGTGTGTGTGAGTGTCTGTGTGTGAGTGTGTCTATGTGTGTGAGTGTGTGTCTCTGTGTGAGAGTGTGTCTGTGTGTGTCTGTGTGTGTGAGTGTCTGTGTGTGAGTGTCTGTGTATGAGTGTCTGTTTGTGTGTGTGTCTGTGTGTGAGTGTGTCGTTGCGTGTGAGTGTGTCTCTGTGTGTGTGAGTGTCTGCCTGTGTGAGTGTGTCCGTGTGTCTGAGTGTCTGTGTGTGTGTCTGTGTGTGTGAGTGTGTCTGTGTGTGAGTGTATCTCTGTGTGTGTGAGTGTATCTCTGTGTGTGTGTGTCTGTGTGTGTCTGTGTGTGTGAGTGTCTGCCTGTATGTGTGTCTGTGTGTCTGAGTGTGTGAGTGTGTCTGTGTGTGTGTGAGTGTCTGTGTGAGTGTCTGTCTGTGTGTGTGTGTCTGTGTGTGAGTGTCTGAGTGTGTGAGTGTGTCAGTGTGTGTGTGAGTGTCTGTGTGTCTCTGTGTGTGTGTGTGTCTGTCTGTGTGTGTGTGTGTCTGTGTGTGTCCACGTGGCACCTGATCAAAGCTGCCAAACTGGTTCTATGAGCCCTGAACCAGGGATCGATCCTGTCAGGCCGGATCACCCACTCCGGTCAGAACAGGCTGAGTGAGTAGATAAGTGGGTGGGTGAGTGGGTAACTGGGTGGGTGAGTGGGTGGGTGGATGAGTGGGTGGGTGGATGAGTGGGTGGGTGGGTACGTGGGTGGGTGAGTGGGTGGGTGGATGAGTGGGTGGGTGGGTGGGTGAGTGGGTGAGTGGGTGAGTGGGTGGGTGGATGGGTGAGTGGGTGGGTGGATGGGTGAGTGGGTGGGTGGATGGGTGAGTGGGTGGGTGGATGGGTGAGTGGGTGGGTGGATGGGTGAGTGAGTGGGTGGATGAGTGGGTGGGTGGATGAGTGGGTGGATGAGTGAGTGGGTGGGTGGATGAGTGAGTGGGTGGGTGAGTGGGTGGGTGGGTGGATGGGTGGGTGAGTGGGTGGGTGGATGGGTGAGTAAGTGGGTGGGTGGATGGGTGAGTAAGTGGGTGGGTGGATGGGTGAGTAAGTGGGTGGGTGGATGAGTGAGTGAGTGGGTGGCTGGATGAGTGAGTGGGTGGGTGGATGAGTGAGTGCGTGGATGAGTGAGTGGGTGGATGAGTGAGTGGGTGGGTGGATGAGTGAGTGAATGGGTGCCTGGGTTATTGGGTGCCTGGGTGAGTGGGTAAGAGTGAGACTCCCATAGGGTTCAGTGTTAATCACTGAGACTCCCATAGGGTTCAGTATTAATCACTGAGACTCCCATAGGGTTCAGTGTTAATCACTGAGACTCCCATAGGGTTCAGTGTTAATCACTGAGACTCCCATAGGGTTCAGTGTTAATCACTGAGACTCCCACAGGGTTCAGTGTTAATCACTTATACTCCCACAGGGTTCAGTGTTAATCACTGAGACTCCCATAGGGTTCAGTGTTAATCACTGAGACTCCCATAGGGTTCATTGTTAATCACTGAGACTCCAATAGGGTTCAGTGTTAAAATCACTGAGACTCCCACAGGGTTCAGTGTTAATCACTGAGACTCCCATAGGGTTCAGTGTTAATCACTGAGACTCACTCCCATAGGGTTCCTGTTAATAGGGTCCGCTGTTAATAGGGTTCATGTATTAATATGGTTCCTGTTAATAGTGTTAATATAGTTCATGTGTTAATAGGGTACAGTGTTAATAGGGTTCGGTGTTTATAGGGTTCCTGTTAATAGGGTTCAGTGTTAATCCATGAAAAGACTCCCACGTCTGAGTCACAAAGCTTGACCGATAGTAACCCTGGTGACGTCATCGAGGTGGTGAGGTGACGGGTGGGTGGGGGCCGCTGTGGGGGTGGTGGGTGGGGCCACTTGGGGTGGGCGGGGACTCAGGGGTGGTGGGTGGGGCCTACTGGGGTGGTGGGTGGGGCCCACTGGGGTGGTGGGTGTGGCCCACTGGGGTGGTGGGTGTGGCCTACTGGGGTGGTGGGTGGGGGCTACTGGGGTGGTGGGTGTGGCCCACTGGGGTGGTGGGTGTGGCCCACTGGGGGTGGTGGGTGGGGGCCACTGGGGAGCGGGCCACTGGGGAGCGGGTGGTGGGTGTGGCCACTGGGGGGTGTTGGTGGGTGGGGGCCACGGGAGAAAGGGTGGGGGCCACAAGGGTAAGGGGTGGATGACGTTTGCGGTTACTCTCGGTCAAGAGTTAATTCACAAATCCTGGGGTGGGGGCCACGTGGGGGTCGGGTGACGGTTTGGAGGTGACGGTTGGGGGGTGACTCTCGGTCAACTTCATTCATAAATCCGAGGGGCGGTGCTGGACACGAGGGTGGGGGGCGTGGTCTTGCCTGTGGGCGTGGTCGTAGGCCTGGGCAAATTGTCGGTAGGCGTGGCTTGTGCGGCGTGGCCTTGAGGTTATTGACACGAGACCCTCCCGCCATAGACTTATACAGAGACCCATAGACTAGCATAGAGGCCCCCCATAGACTTACACAGAGACCCATAGACTAGCATAGAGACCCCCCATAGACTTACACAGAGAGCCATAGACTAGCATAGAGACCCCCCATAGACTTACACAGAGACCCATAGACTAGCATAGAGACCCATAGACTTACACAGAGAGCCATAGACTAGCATAGAGACTCCCCATAGACTTACACAGAGAGCCATAGACTAGCATAGAGACCCCCCATAGACTTACACAGAGACCCATAGACTAGCATAGAGACCCCCCCATAGACTTACACAGAGAGCCATAGACTAGCATAGAGGCCCCCCATAGACTTACACAGAGACCCATAGACTAGCATAGAGACCCCCCATAGACTAGCATAGAGACCCATAGACTAGCATAGAGACCCCCCATAGACTTACACAGAGAGCCATAGACTAGCATAGAGACCCACCATAGACTTACACAGAGAGCCATAGACTAGCATAGAGACCCACCATAGACTTACACAGAGACCCATAGACTAGCATAGAGACCCACCATAGACTTACACAGAGACCCATAGACTAGCATAGAGACCCACCATAGACTTACACAGAGACCCATAGACTAGCATAGAGACCCCCCATAGACTTACACAGAGAGCCATAGACTAGCATAGACTTACACAGAGACCCATAGACTAGCATAGAGACCCATAGACTTACACAGAGACCCATAGACTAGCATAGAGACCCCCCATAGACTTACACAGAGACCCATAGACTAGCATAGAGACCCCCCATAGACTTACACAGAGAGCCATAGACTAGCATAGAGACCCATAGACTTACACAGAGACCCATAGACTAGCATAGAGACCCCTCCTATAGACTTACACAGAGACCCATAGACTAGCATAGAGACCCCCCATAGACTTACACAGAGAGCCATAGACTAGCATAGAGACCCCCCATAGACTTACACAGAGAGCCATAGACTAGCATAGAGACCCCCCATAGACTTACACAGAGACCAATAGACTAGTATAGAGACCCCCCATAGACTTACACAGAGACCCATAGACTAGCATAAAGACCCCCCATAGACTTACACAGAGACCCATAGACTAGCATAGAGACCCCCCATAGACTTAAACAGAGACCCATAGACTAGCATAGAGACCCATAGATTTACACAGAGACCCATAGACTAGCATAGAGACCCATAGACTTACACAGAGACCCATAGACTAGCATAGAGACCCATAGACTTACACAGAGACCCATAGACTAGCATAGAGACCCCCCATAGACTTACACAGAGACCCATAGACTAGCATAGAGACCCACCATAGACTTACACAGAGACCCATAGACTAGCATAGAGACCCCCCATAGACTTACACAGAGACCCATAGACTAGCATAGAGACCCCCCATAGACTTACACAGAGACCCATAGACTAGCATAGAGACCCATAGACTTACACAGAGACCCATAGACTAGCATAGAGACCCATAGACTTACACAGAGACCCATAGACTAGCATAGAGACCCACCATAGACTTACACAGAGACCCATAGACTAGCATAGAGACCCCCCATAGACTTACACAGAGACCCATAGACTAGCATAGAGACCCCCCATAGACTTACACAGAGACCCATAGACTAGCATAGAGACCCATAGACTTACACAGAGACCCATAGACTAGCATAGAGACCCATAGACTTACACCTGGATGCAGCCTCCCCCGAGCGCACTCAGAGAGAGAGAGAGATGGAGAGAGAGAGAGAGAGAAGGGATATAGAGATGGAGAGAGAGACGGGATATAGAGATAGGGAGATATATAGAGAGAGATAGAGAGAGATAGAGAGAGAGATGGAGAGAGATGGAGAGAGATAGAGATGAAGAGAGAGATAGAGAGAGATGGAGAGATAGAGAGAGATGGAGAGAGAGATAGAGAGAGAGATAGAGAGAGATAGAGAGAGAGATGGAGAGAGATGGAGAGAGATAGAGAGAGATGAAGAGAGAGATAGAGATGGAGAGATAGAGAGAGATGGAGAGAGAGATAGAGAGAGATGGAGAGAGAGATGAAGAGAGATAGAGAGAGATAGAGAGAGAGATGGAGAGAGAGATAGAGAGAGATGGAGAGAGAGATAGAGAGAGATGGAGAGAGAGAGATAGAGAGAGATGGAGAGAGATGGAGAGAGATGAAGAGAGAGATAGAGATGGAGAGATAGAGAGAGATGGAGAGAGAGATAGAGAGAGATGGAGAGAGAGATGAAGAGAGATAGAGAGAGATAGAGAGAGAGATGGAGAGAGAGATAGAGAGAGATGGAAAGAGAGATAGAGAGAGATGGAGAGAGAGATAGAGAGAGAGATAGAGAGAGATAGAGAGAGAGATCGAGATAGGGAGATATATAGAGAGAGATAGAGAGAGATGGAGAGAGAGAGATAGAGAGAGATGGAGAGAGAGATAGAGAGAGATGGAGAGAGAGATAGAGAGAGAGATAGAGAGAGATAGAGAGAGATGGAGAGAGATAGAGAGAGGTAGATGGAGAGAGAGAGATGGAGAGAGAGAGATAGAGAGAGAGATGGAGAGAGAGATGGAGAGAGGCCTTTGCCGCCGCCGCCGGGTGCCTGGGCTAGAAATCCGTTGCCGCGTCACTGCACGCGGCCGCCAAAGATGGCGGCCGGCCGCTAAAGATGGCCGCCAAAAATGGCCGCCAAAGATGGCGGCCGGCCGCTAAAGATGGCCGCCAAAGATGGCCACCAAAAATGGCGGCCGGCCGCTAAAGATGGCCGCCAAAGATGGCCGCCAAAGATGGCGGCCGGCCGCTAAAGATGGCCGCCAAAGATGGCCGCCGTGACGCCTTTCCACCGCCAAAACGCCGTCCCCGCCATTCGCAGCGCCTGCAGAAGGGGTTGGCGTCCTGTCGCGTGGAGGATGAGGAGGACGGCCGTGCTCGCCATCCGAGGTTCTTCAGGTTCCACCCTCCGCCGTCCTCCATCCCGCAGAGCCCCCCAAAGCTAGAGCCGTGAAGCGGGGGAACCCGAGGCCCTAACGGACAGCTCAAACCCCGGGGCTATCGTTCCGCTCGCTGAGCCGCAGAACGCGGGTTTGGCTTGGTGTCTGTTGTTGTTGTTCGTTGTTGTTGTTGTGATTCATAATAAAGGTTTTCTGGGTTAGATCGCGTTTATTTATAAATGTGTCGTAACCCTCCACCACCCGACACGGCCAATCAGCAACAACAACAAAAAAAAGTGTCACGTTGACAAAAAGACACAAATCATTCACTACTTCAGCCCACCGGTGTGTTGTTGAAGAGCTAATCCACAACATTTACAGTTTGAGTTAGTACGACGTTTCGCTGGTAAATACATCCAGCATCATCGGGCAATTCGCCAGAATGGTGGTCGCGAAAGCCTACGTGTTAAACTTGTTGTTGTGATTGTTCGTTGGTCGGGGGCTGGCTGCGCGGGTGTGTCGGAGGAACGTGGCGTCCCCGTGCCCGTGCGAGACCGTGACGTTTTTCGTCCGCGGCTTTGCGGTTTTGCGTTTTGCGTTTTGCGCGGTTACGGCATCATCATCTGCATCATCATCAGCATCATCATCGGCATCATCGGCATCATCGGCATCATCATCGGCATCATCATCGGCATCATCGTCGGCATCATCGTCGGCATCATCATCGGCATCATCATCGGAATCATCATCGGCATCATCATCGGCATCATCATCATCATCGGCATCATCATCGGCATCATCATCGGCATCATCATCGGCATCATCATCATCATCATCGGCATCATCATCGGCATCATCGGCATCATCATCGGCATCATCGGCATCATCATCGGCATCATCATCGGCATCATCATCGGCATCATCATGGGCATCATCATCGGCATCATCATCGGCATCATCATCGGCATTGTCATCGACATCATCATCGGCATCATCATCGGCATCATCATCGGCACCATCATCGGCATCATCATCAACATCATCATCGGCATCATCGGCATCATCATCGGCATCATCATCGGCATCATCATCGGCATCATCATCGGCATCATCGGCATCATCATCGGCATCATCATCGGCATCGTCATCGGCATCGTCATCGACATCATCATCGGCATCATCATCGGCATCATCATCGGCACCATCATCGGCATCATCATCAACATCATCATCGGCATCATCGGCATCATCATCGGCATCATCATCAACATCATCATCGGCATCATCATCGGCATCATCATCGGCATCATCATCGGCATCATCATCGGCATCATCATCGGCATCATCGGCATCATCATCGGCATCATCATCGGCATCATCATCGGCATCATCATCAGCATCATCATCGGCATCATCGGCATCATCGGCATCATCATCGGCATCATCGACATCATCGTCGGCATCATCGTCGGCATCATCATCGGCATCATCATCGGAATCATCATCATCATCATCGGCATCATCATCGGCATCATCGGCATCATCATCGGCATCATCGGCATCATCATCGGCATCATCATCGGCATCATCATCGGCATCATCGGCATCATCATCGGCATCATCATCGGCATCGTCATCGGCATCGTCATCGACATCATCATCGGCATCATCATCGGCATCATCATCGGCACCATCATCGGCATCATCATCAACATCATCATCGGCATCATCGGCATCATCATCGGCATCATCATCAACATCATCATCGGCATCATCATCGGCATCATCATCGGCATCATCATCGGCATCATCATCGGCATCATCATCGGCATCATCATCGGCATCATCATCGGCATCATCATCGGCATCATCATCAGCATCATCATCGGCATCATCGGCATCATCGGCATCATCATCGGCATCATCATCATCATCGGCATCATCATCGGCATCATCATCGGCATCATCATCGGCATCATCATCATCATCATCGGCATCATCATCGGCATCATCGGCATCATCATCGGCATCATCGGCATCATCATCGGCATCATCATCGGCATCATCATCGGCATCATCATCGGCATCATCATGGGCATCATCATCGGCATCATCATCGGCATCATCATCGGCATTGTCATCGACATCATCATCGGCATCATCATCGGCATCATCATCGGCACCATCATCGGCATCATCATCGGCATCATCATCGGCATCATCGGCATCATCATCGGCATCATCATCGGCATCGTCATCGGCATCGTCATCGACATCATCATCGGCATCATCATCGGCATCATCATCGGCACCATCATCGGCATCATCATCAACATCATCATCGGCATCATCGGCATCATCATCGGCATCATCATCAACATCATCATCGGCATCATCATCGGCATCATCATCGGCATCATCATCGGCATCATCATCGGCATCATCGGCATCATCATCGGCATCATCATCGGCATCATCATCGGCATCATCATCAGCATCATCATCGGCATCATCGGCATCATCGGCATCATCATCGGCATCATCGACATCATCGTCGGCATCATCGTCGGCATCATCATCGGCATCATCATCGGAATCATCATCGGCATCATCATCGGCATCATCATCATCATCGGCATCATCATCGGCATCATCATCGGCATCATCATCGGCATCATCATCATCATCATCGGCATCATCATCGGCATCATCGGCATCATCATCGGCATCATCGGCATCATCATCGGCATCATCATCGGCATCATCATCGGCATCATCATCGGCATCATCATGGGCATCATCATCGGCATCATCATCGGCATCATCATCGGCATTGTCATCGACATCATCATCGGCATCATCATCGGCATCATCATCGGCACCATCATCGGCATCATCATCAACATCATCATCGGCATCATCGGCATCATCATCGGCATCATCATCGGCATCATCATCGGCATCATCATCGGCATCATCGGCATCATCATCGGCATCATCATCGGCATCATCATCGGCATCATCATCGGCATCATCATCGGCATCATCATCGACATCATCATCGGCATCATCGGCATCATCATCGGCATCATCATCGGCATCATCATCGGCATCATCATGGGCATCATCATGGGCATCATCATCGGCACCATCATCGGCATCATCATCGGCATCATCATCATCGGCATCATCATCGGCATCATCATCGGCATCATCATCGGCATCATCATCGGCATCATCATCGGCATCATCATCGGCATGATCATCGGCATCATCATCGGCATCATCATCGGCATCATCATCAGCATCATCGGCATCATCGGCATCATCATCGGCATCATCGGCATCATCATCAGCATCATCATCTGCATCATCATCGGCATCATCATCGGCATCATCATCGGCATCATCATCGGCATCATCATCGGCATCATCAACGGCATCATCATCGGCATCATCATCTGCATCATCATCGGCATCATCATCGGCATCATCATCGGCATCATCATCGGCATCATCATCGGCATCATCATCGGCATCATCATCGGCATCATCATCGGCATCATCATCGGCATCATCATCGGCACCATCATCGGCATCATCATCGGCATCATCATCGGCATCATCATCTGCATCATCATCGGCATCATCATCGGCATCATCATCGGCATCATCATGGGCATCATCGGCATCATCGTCAACATCATCATCGGAATCATCATCGGCATCATCATCGGCATCATCATCGGCACCATCATCTGCATCATCATCGGCATCATCATCGGCATCATCATCGGCATCATCATCGACATCATCATCGGCATCATCAACGGCACCATCATCGGCATCATCATCGGCATCATCATCAACATCATCATCGGCATCATCATCGACATCATCATCGGCATCATCATCGGCACCATCATCGGCATCATCATCGGCATCATCATCGGCATCATCATCGGCATCATCATCGGCATCATCATCGGCATCATCATGGGCATCATCGGCATCATCGTCAACATCATCATCGGAATCATCATTGGCATCATCATCGGCATCATCATCGGCATCATCATCATCATCGGCATCATCATCGGCATCATCATCGGCATCATCATCGGCATCATCGGCATCATCATCGGCATCATCGGCATCATCATCGGCATCATCATCGGCATCATCATCATCGGCATCATCATCAGCATCATCATCGGCATCATCATCATCGGCATCATCATCGGCATCATCATCGGCATCATCATCATCATCGGCATCATCATCGGCATCATCATCGGCATCATCATCGGCATCATCATCGACATCATCATCGGCATCATCAACGGCATCATCATCGGCATCATCATCGGCATCATCATCGGAATCATCATCGGCATCATCATCGGCATCATCATCGGCATCATCATCTGCACCATCATCGGCACCATCATCGGCACCATCGGCATCATCATCGGCATCATCGGCATCATCATCGGCATCATCATCGGCATCATCATCGGCATCATCATCGGCATCATCGGCATCATCATCGGCATCATCATCGGCATCATCATCGGCATCATCATCAACATCATCATGGGCATCATCATGGGCATCATCATCGGCATCATCATCGGCATCATCGGCATCATCATCATCGGCACCATCATCGACATCATCATCGGCACCATCATCGGCATCATCATCGGCATCATCATCGGCACCATCATCTGCATCATCATCGGCACCATCATCGGCACCTTGATTGGGGCCGTCCGCGACGATTTCGGCTGTGTCTGAGCGCACCCCGGGGGCCCGTTCATGTCCCCCGTGTCGGGGTTGGGCCGTCTTATCGGAGCGGTTAGCGGAGCTCTACAATAAAACCGGCGGCTCCGGGGTTCGATTCCCGCCCAAGGGCCTCCCGTAGGAAGGCTCAGCCTCAAATGAGTACCTGGTGCGGTGCGCGGACATCGCCCACTGGGGGGGGAGAGACAAAGGCGGCCGGGCGCGGTGCTGGCCACCCGTCCCCTCGTGTTGCCGTTACCGGCATTCATAGGTGCCGCTCGCTAGCAGCACTTGCCCCTGCAGCCTGTTACAGGCTACACGGGGGATCTTTGTCTGTGTGTCTGTAGGTTGCTAGCTAGCAGCACTTGCCCCTGCAGCCTGTTAGAGGCTACACGGGGGTTCTTTGTCTGTGTGTGTTTGTAGGTTGCTAGCTAACAGCACTTGCCCCTGCAGCCTGTTACAGGCTATACGGGGGATCTTTATCTTTTATATTTGTCTGTGTGTGTGTCTGTAGGTGCTAACTAACACCACTTGCCCCTACAGCCTGTTACAGGCTACACGGGGGATCTTTGTCTTTGTTTGTGTGTGTATGTAGGTTGCTAGCTAACAGCACTTGCCCCTGCAGCCTGTTACAGGCTATACGGGGGATCTTTATCTTTTATATTTGTCTGTGTGTGTCTGTAGGTGCTAGCTAACAGCACTTGCCCCTGCAGCCTGTTAGAGGCTATATGGGGGATCTTTGTCTTTGTCTTTGTGTGTGTCTGTAGGTTGCTAGCTAACAGCACTTGCCCCTACAGTCTGTTACAGGCTACACGGGGGATCTTTGTCTTTGTGTGTCTGTAGGATGCTAGCTAACAGCACTTGCCCCTACAGCCTGTTAGAGGCTACACGGGGGATCTTTGTCTGTGTGTCTGTAGGTGCTAGCTAACAGCACTTGCCCCTGCAGCCTGTTAGAGGCTATATGGGGGATCTTTGTCTTTGTCTTTGTGTGTGTCTGTAGGTTGCTAGCTAACAGCACTTGCCCCTACAGTCTGTTACAGGCTACACGGGGGATCTTTGTCTTTGTGTGTCTGTAGGATGCTAGCTAACAGCACTTGCCCCTACAGCCTGTTAGAGGCTACACGGGGGATCTTTGTCTGTGTGTGTCTGTAGGTTGCTAGCTAACAGCACTTGCCCCTGCAGCCTGTTAGAGGCTACACGGGGGATCTTTGTCTTTATTGTATATGTGTAGGTGCTCGCTAACAGCACTTGCCCCTACAGCCTGTTACAGGCTACACGGGGGATCTTTGTCTTTTATATTTTTCTTTGTGTGTCTGTGTGTAGGTGGCTAGCTAACAGCACTTGCCCCTGCAGCCTGTTAGAGGCTACACGGGGGATCTTTATCTTTTATATTTGTCTGTGTGTGTGTCTGTAGGTTGCTAGCTAACAGCACTTGCCCCTGCAGCCTGTTAGAGGCTACACGGGGGATCTTTGTCTTTGTGTGTCTGTAGGTTGCTAGCTAACTGCACTTGCCCCTGCAGCCTGTTACAGGCTACACGGGGGATCTTTGTCTTTGTTTTTGTGTGTCTGTAGGTTGCTAGCTAACAGCACTTGCCCCTACAGCCTGTTACAGGCTATATGGGGGATCTTTATCTTTGTCTTTGTGTGTCTGTAGGTTGCTAGCTAACAGCACTTGCCCCTACAGCCTGTTAGAGGCTACACGGGGGATCTTTATCTTTTATATTTGTCTGTGCGTGTGTCTGTAGGTGCTAGCTAACAGCACTTGCCCCTGCAGCCTGTTACAGGCTACACGGGGGATCTTTATCTTTGTCTGTGTGTCTGTGGATTGCTAGCTAACAGCACTTGCCCCTGCAGCCTGTTAGAGGCTACACGGGGGATCTTTGTCTGTGTGTGTCTGTAGGTGCTAGCTAACAGCACTTGCCCCTACAGCCTGTTACAGGCTATATGGGGGATCTTTGTCTTTGTGTGTCTGTAGGTTGCTAGCTAACAGCACTTGCCCCTGCAGCCTGTTAGAGGCTACACGGGGGATCTTTGTCTGTGTGTGTCTGTAGGTGCTAGCTAACAGCACTTGCCCCTACAGCCTGTTACAGGCTACACGGGGGATCTTTGTCTTTATTGTATGTGTGTAGGTGCTCGCTAACAGCACTTGCCCCTGCAGCCTGTTAGAGGCTACACGGGGATCTTTGTCTTTTATCTTTGTCTGTGTGTGTCTGTAGGTGCTCGCTAACAGCACTTGCCCCTACAGCCTGTTACAGGCTATATGGGGGATCTTTATCTTTGTCTGTGTGCCTGTAGGTTGCTAGCTAACAGCACTTGCCCCTGCAGCCTGTTACAGGCTATACGGGGGATCTTTATCTTTTATATTTGTCTGTGTGTGTGTCTGTAGGTGCTAGCTAACACCACTTGCCCCTACAGCCTGTTACAGGCTACACGGGGGATATTTATATTTGTCTGTGTGTCTGTGGATTGCTAGCTAACAGCACTTGCCCCTGCAGCCTGTTAGAGGCTACACGGGGGATCTTTGTCTGTGTGTGTCTGTAGGTGCTAGCTAACAGCACTTGCCCCTACAGCCTGTTAGAGGCTACACGGGGGATCTTTGTTTAATGTTCCGTGGGGGGGGGGGGTTTGCCGTGTTATTGGGTTCGCAGTGTGACGGACGTTTATTTGTGTTGTTCAGATCTAGATTTGTTGTTGTGGATGATGATGATGATGATGTTGCGTGGCTGTACGTGCTGGTCGCTGGTTTACTGATGCGGGTTTCGAGGTGCATTGGCGTTATCCTCGGTACGGATCGTGAAATTGTGACGGTGACACGGGGTGCAAAGCGATTCCGGATTGTGCTGTCGGCTGCGACTGATCTGGGGCGATATATCCTGACCAGAATAGGGGGGCTCCCCGGGCCCCCCTCCTTGATTGAAAGCTTTACGGGGGAAAAGTCACCACGTAGAAGGGAAAGAATGAAATAATAATAACAAATATATAGAATAATAATAAAAAAATAGATAGAATAATTATTTAAAAAAATATAAAATAATAAAAATATATTTTTTATTATTTTATTGTTTCCCTTCTACGTGGTGACTTTACCGAAAGAACCAAGAATATTAATCCAATAAAAGAATGTAAAAAAATATTTTTATTATTTTATTGTTTCCCTTCTACTGGGTGGTGACTTTACCGAAAGAACCAAGAATATTAATCCAATAAAATAAAATAAAAATATTTTTATTATTTTATTGTTTCCCTTCTACGTGGTGACTTTATCGAAAGAACCAAGAATATTAATCCAATAAAATAAAAAAATATTTTTATTATTTTATTGTTTCCCTTCTACTGGGTGGTGACTTTACCGAAAGAACCAAGAATATGAATCCAATAAAATAATAAACAAATAAAAAATATATATTTTTATTATTTTATTGTTTCCCTTCTACGTGGCTTTACCAAAATAAGGAAGAATCTGAAATTGTGACGGTGACACGGGGTGCAAAGCGATTCCGGATTGTGCTGTCGGCTGCGACTTATCTGGGGCGATATATCCTGACCAGAATAGGGGGGCTCCCCGGGCCCCCCTCCTTGATTGAAAGCTTTACGGGGGAAAAGTCACCACGTAGAAGGGAAAGAATGAAATAATAATAACACAAAAATATATAGAATAATAATAAAAAAATATATAGAATAATTATTTTAAAATATATAAAATAATAATAAGTATATTTTTATTATTTTATTGTTTCCCTTCGACGTGGTGACTTTATCGAAAGAACCAAGAATATTAATCCAATAAAATAATAAAAAATATATTTTTATTATTTTATTGTTTCCCTTCTACGTGGTGACTTTATCGAAAGAACCAAGAATATTAATCCAATAAAATAATAATGATTTTTTTATTATTTTATTGTTTCCCTTCTACGTGGTGACTTTATCGAAATAACCAAGAATATTAATCCAATAAAATAATTAAAAAATATTTTTATTATTTTAAATAATAAAAAAATATTTTTATTATTTTATTGTTTCCCTTATACGTGGTGACTTTACCGAAAGAACCAAGAATATTAATCCAATAAAATAATAAAAAATATTTTTATTATTTTAAATAATAAAAAAATATTTTTATTATTTTATTGTTTCCCTTCTACGTGGTGACTTTATCGAAAGAACCAAGAATATTAATCCAATAAAATAATAAAAGATATATTTTTATTATTTTATTGTTTCCCTTCTACTGGGTGGTGACTTTACCGAAAGAACCAAGAATATGAACCCAATAAAATAATAAACAAATAAAATATAAATATTTTTATTATTTTATTGTTTCCCTTCTACGTGGCTTTACCAAAATAAGGAAGAATCTGAAATTGTGACGGTGACACGGGGTGCAAAGCGATTCCGGATTGTGCTGTCGGCTGCGACTTATCTGGGGCGATATATCCTGACCAGAATAGGGGGGCCCCCGGGCCCCCCTCCTTGATTGAAAGCTTTACGGGGGAAAAGTCACCACGTAGAAGGGAAAGAATGAAATAATAATAACACAAAAATATATAGAATAATAATAAAAAAATATATAGAATAATTATTTAAAAATATATAAAATAATAATAAATATATTTTTATTATTTTATTGTTTCCCTTCGACGTGGTGACTTTATCGAAAGAACCAAGAATATTAATCCAATAAAATAATAATAAAAAATATTTTTATTATTTTATTGTTTCCCTTATACGTGGTGACTTTACCGAAAGAACCAAGAATATGAATCCAATAAAGTAAAAATATTTTTATTATTTTATTGTTTCCCTTCTACGTGGTGACTTTATCGAAAGAACCAAGAATATTAATCCAATAAAATAATAAAAAAAATATTTTTATTATTTTATTGTTTCCCTTCTACGTGGTGACTTTATCGAAAGAACCAAGAATATTAATCCAATAAAATAATAATGATTTTTTTTATTATTTTATTGTTTCCCTTCTACGTGGTGACTTTATCGAAAGAACCAAGAATATTAATCCAATAAAATAATAAAAAATATATAAAAAATATATTTTTATTATTTTATTGTTTCCCTCCTACGTGGTGGTGACTTTACCGAAAGAACCAAGAATATGAATCCAATAAAATAATAAAAAATATATTTTTATTATTTATTGTTTCCCTTCAACGTGGTGACTTTACCGAAAGAACCAAGAATATGAATCCAATAAAATAAAAATATTTTTATTATTTTATTGTTTCCCTTCTACGTGGTGACTTTATCGAAAGAACCAAGAATATTAATCCAATAAAATAATAAAAAAATATTTTTATTATTTTATTGTTTCCCTTCTACGTGGTGACTTTATCGAAAGAACCAAGAATATTAATCCAATAAAATAATAAAAAATATATAAAATATATATTTTTATTATTTTATTGTTTCCCTCCTACGTGGTGGTGACTTTACCGAAAGAACCAAGAATATGAATCCAATAAAATAATAAAAAATATATTTTTATTATTTATTGTTTCCCTTCTACGTGGTGACTTTACCGAAAGAACCAAGAATATGAATCCAATAAAATAAAAATATTTTTATTATTTTATTGTTTCCCTTCTACGTGGTGACTTTATCGAAAGAACCAAGAATATTAATCCAATAAAATAATAAAAAAATATTTTTATTATTTTATTGTTTCCCTTCTACGTGGTGACTTTATCGAAAGAACCAAGAATATTAATCCAATAAAATAATAATGATTTTTTAAATTATTTTATTGTTTCCCTTCTACGTGGTGACTTTATCGAAAGAACCAAGAATATTAATCCAATAAAATAATAAAAAATATATAAAAAATATATTTTTATTATTTTATTGTTTCCCTCCTACGTGGTGGTGACTTTACCGAAAGAACCAAGAATATGAATCCAATAAAATAATAAACTAAATAAAATATGTATTTTTTTTTATTATTTTATTGTTTCCCTTCTACGTGGCTTTACCAAAATAAGGAAGAATCTGAAATTGTGACGGTGACACGGGGTGCAAAGCGATTCCGGATTGTGCTGTCGGCTGCGACTTATCTGGGGCGATATATCCTGACCAGAATAGGGGGGCCCCCGGGCCCCCCTCCTTGATTGAAAGCTTTACGGGGGAAAAGTCACCACGTAGAAGGGAAAGAATGAAATAATGATAACAAAAATATATATAGAATAATAATAAAAAATAAAGAAAGTAACAAATATATATTTATTTATTTTTATTATTTTATTGTTTCCCTTCTACGTGGTGACTTTACCGAAAGAACCAAGAATATTAATCCAATAAAATAATAAAAAAATATTTTATTAGTTTATTGTTTCCCTTCTACGTGGTGACTTTACCGAAAGGACCAAGAATATTAATCCAATAAAATAATACAAAATATATTTTTATTATTTTATTGTTTCCCTTCTACGTGGTGACTTTATCGAAAGGACCAAGAATATTAATCCAATAAAATAAAAATAAAAATATTTTTATTATTTTATTGTTTCCCTTCTACGTGGTGACTTTATCGAAAGAACCAAGAATATTAATACAATAAAATAATAAAAATATATATTTTTATTATTTTATTGTTTCCCTTCTACGTGGTGACTTTATCGAAAGAACCAAGAATATTAATCCAATAAAATAAAAATATATTTTATTATTTTATTGTTTCCCTTCTACGTGGTGACTTTATCGAAAGAACCAAGAATATTAATCCAATAAAATAAAAATATTTTTATTATTTTATTGTTTCCCTTCTACGTGGTGACTTTACCGAAAGGACCAAGAATATGAATCCAATAAAATAATAAAAATATATATTTTTATATTTTTATTATTTTATTGTTTCCCTTATACGTGGTGACTTTATCGAAAGAACCAAGAATATTAATCCAATAAAATAATAAAAATATATTTTTATTATTTTATTGTTTCCCTTCTACGTGGTGACTTTACCGAAAGAACCAAGAATATTAATCCAATAAAATAATAAAAAATATATATTTTTATTATTTTATTGTTTCCCTTCTACGTGGTGACTTTATCGAAAGGACCAAGAATATTAATCCAATAAAATAATTAAAAAAATATTTTTATTATTTTATTGTTTCCCTTCTACGTGGTGACTTTATCGAAAGGACCAAGAATATTAATCCAATAAAATAATTAAAAAAATATTTTTATTATTTTATTGTTTCCCTTATACGTGGTGACTTTATCGAAAGAACCAAGAATATTAATCCAATAAAATAAAAAAAATATTTTTTATTGTTTCCCTTCTACGTGGTGACTTTACAGGAAGAACCAAGAATAATAATTTTATTGTTTTACAATAATTTAATTGTTTTATATTTTTATTATTTTATTGTTTCCCTTCTACATGGTGACTTTACCGGAAGAACCAAGAATAATAATTTTATTGTTTTACAATAATTTAATTGTTTTATATTTTTATTATTTTATTGTTTCCCTTCTACATGGTGACTTTATCGAAAGAACCAAGAATATTAATCCAATAAAATAATAAAAAAATATATTTTTTATTGTTTCCCTTCTACGTGGTGACTTTACAGGAAGAACCAAGAATAATAATTTTATTGTTTTACAATGATTTAATTGTTTTATATTTTTATTATTTTATTGTTTCCCTTCTACATGGTGACTTTACCGGAAGAACCAAAAATAATAATTTTATTGTTTTACAATAATTTAATTGTTTTATATTTTTATTATTTTATTGTTTCCCTATCTACGTGGTGACTTTACCCACAGAACCAAGAATAATAATTTTATTGTTTTACAATAATTTAATTGGTTTATATTTTTATTATTTTATTGTTTCCCTTCTACGTGGTGATGACTTTACCGAAAGAACCAAGAATATGAATCCAATAAAATAATACAAATGATACTTTTATTATTTTATTGTTTCCCTTCTACGTGGTGACTTTACCGAAAGAACCAAGAATATTAATCCAATAAAATAATAATGAAATTTTAAAATATATTTATTTTATTTTATTGTTTCCCTTCTACGTGGTGACTTTACCTCTGTGGATGTGTAGGCTTTTACTTTAACGTAGCCATTTTTGTGACCAGTCACAAGCTAATCACTCAGTTATTTCAATTCTAAAGTCTCCTGTTTGATTTGTACTAGGTGCCTCTGTGGATGTGTAGGCTTTGACTTTAACATAGCTATTTCTGTGACCAGTCACAAGCTAATCACTCAGCTATTTCAATGCTAAATTCTCCTGTTTGATTTGTACTAGGTGCCTCTGTGGATGTGTAGGCTTTGACTTTAATATAGCCATTTCTGCGACCAGTCACAAGCTAATCACTCAGCTATTTCAATGCTAAATTATCCTGTTTGATTTGTACTAGGTGCCTCTGTGGATATGTAAGCTTTGGCTTTAACATAGCTATTTCTATGACCAGTCACAAGCTAATCACTCAGTTATTTCAATGCTAAATTCTCCTGTTTGATTTGTACTAGGTGCCTCTGTGGATGTGTAGGCTTTGACTTTAACATAGCCATTTCTGCGACCAGTCACAAGCTAATCACTCAGCTATTTCAATGCTAAATTCTCCTGTTTGATTTGTACTAGGTGCCTCTGTGGATCTGTAAGCTTTGACTTTAACATAGCCATTTCCGTGACCAGTCACAAGCTAATCACTCAGCTATTTCAATGCTAAATTCTCCTGTTTGATTTGTACTAGGTGCCTCTGTGGATGTGTAGGCTTTGACTTTAACATAGCCATTTCTGCGACCAGTCACAAGCTAATCACTCAGCTATTTCAATGCTAAATTCTCCTGTTTGATTTGTACTAGGTGCCTCTGTGGATCTGTAAGCTTTGACTTTAACATAGCCATTTCCGTGACCAGTCACAAGCTAATCACTCAGCTATTTCAATGCTAAATTCTCCTGTTTGATTTGTACTAGGTGCCTCTGTGGATGTGTAGGCTTTGACTTTAACATAGCTATTTCTGTGACCAGTCACAAGCTAATCACTCAGCTATTTCAATGCTAAATTCTCCTGTTTGATTTGTACTAGGTACCTCTGTGGATGTGTAGGCTTTGACTTTAACATAGCCATTTCTGTGACCAGTCACAAGCTAATCACTCAGCTATTTCAATGCTAAATTCTCCTGTTTGATTTGTACTAGGTGCCTCTGTGGATATGTAAGCTTTGACTTTAACATAGTTATTTCTGTGACCAGTCACAAGCTAATCACTCAGTTATTTCAATGCTAAATTCTCCTGTTTGATTTGTACTAGGTGCCTCTGTGGATATGTAAGCTTTGACTTTAACATAGCTATTTCTACGACCAGTCACAATCTAATCACTCAGCTATTTCAATGCTAAATTCTCCTGTTTGATTTGTACTAGGTGCCTCTGTGGATGTGTAAGCTTGACTTTAACATAGCCATTTCCGTGACCAGTCACAAGCTAATCACTCAGCTATTTCAATGCTAAATTCTGTTTGATTTGTACTAGGTGCCTCTGTGGATGTGTAGGCTTTGACTTTAACATAGCTATTTCTGTGACCAGTCACAAGCTAATCACTCAGCTATTTCAATGCTAAATTCTCCTGTTTGATTTGTACTAGGTGCCTCTGTGGATGTGTAGGCTTTGACTTTAACATAGCTATTTCTATGACCAGTCACAAGCTAATCACTCAGCTATTTCAATGCTAAATTATCCTGTTTGATTTGTACTAGGTGCCTCTGTGAATGTGTAGGCTTTGGCTTTAACATAGCCATTTCCGTGACCAGTCACAAGCTAATCACTCAGCTATTTCAATGCTAAATTCTCCTATTTGATTTGTACTAGGTGCCTCTGTGGATGTATAGGCTTTGACTTTAACATAGTTATTTCTGTGACCAGTCACAAGCTAATCACTCAGCTATTTCAATGCTAAATTATCCTGTTTGATTTGTACTAAGTGCCTCTGTGGATGTGTAGGCTTTGACTTTAACATAGCTATTTCTACGACCAGTCACAAGCTAATCACTCAGCTATTTCAATGCTAAATTCTCCTGTTTGATTTGTACTAGGTGCCTCTGTGGATGTGTAGGCTTTGACTTTAACATAACCATTGCTGTGACCAGTCACAAGCTAATAACTCAGCTATTTCAATGCGAAATTCTCCTGTTTGATTTGTACTAAGTGCCTCTGTGGATATGTAAGCTTTGACTTTAACATAGCTATTTCTACGACCAGTCACAAGCTAATCACTCAGCTATTTCAATGCTAAATTCTTGTGTTTGATTTGTACTAGGTGCTTCTGTGGATGTGTAGGCTTTGACTTTAACATAGCCATTTCTACGACCAGTCACAAGCTAATCACTCAGCTATTTCAATGCTAAATTCTCCTGTTTGATTTGTACTAGGTGCTTCTGTGGATGTGTAGGCTTTGACTTTAACATAGCTATTTCTACGACCAGTCACAAGCTAATCACTTAGCTATTTCAATGCTAAATTCTCCTGTTTGATTTGTACTAGGTGCCTCTGTGGATGTGTAGGCTTTGACTTTAACATAGCCATTTCCGTGACCAGTCACAAGCTAATCACTCAGCTATTTCAATGCTAAATTCTCCTGTTTGATTTGTACTAGGTGCTTCTGTGGATGTGTAGGCTTTGACTTTAACATAGCTATTTCTACGACCAGTCACAAGCTAATCACTTAGCTATTTCAATGCTAAATTCTCCTGTTTGATTTGTACTAGGTGCCTCTGTGGATGTGTAGGCTTTGACTTTAACATAGCCATTTCCGTGACCAGTCACAAGCTAATCACTCAGCTATTTCAATGCTAAATTCTCCTGTTTGATATGTAAACCTCTTTGTCAAGGTGCCTCACTTCTCTAAAACAGCTTAAAAAGTCGCTACGAATCTTAACAGCGTTCATTGAAGCTCTGTCGTCCCGACAGGTCTGTTCCTTTCACCTGAAGAAGGCCGCTTGTGTTGTGGCCGAAACGTCGCGAGAATATTATCGCGTTATTTTATTTTACTAATTCATTATTTTATTCTCATTCTACGTGACTTTACCGAAAGAACAAAACTAAGATGAACCAGGAATACATGATGCCCCCTTGTCATTGCTGCTATAGCTGACGGTGTCACCTAACAGCCTGGAGATCGAGACACTCAGTGGCGTGTCTAGCCACGTGGCTCGGAGTGTTGTGGGTCCCGTCACGTCGTTTTTCCGTGAACATTTGGTCACAGCTCCCGTGCTCATTGTCGTTCGTTACGCTGTTATTATGGCTCTCTTTTTTGGTGATTTCCGAAACGTTTTTGTAGGTTTGGCCATGTTTTTTTTGTGTGTGTTTGTTGTAGTACGGAGTTTAGACTGACGACCTTAATCTAAGTCGTCTTTTGGTTGTTGTTGTTGTTGTGGTTGTTGTTGCTAACTCACAAACTGATGGCCTTAATCTAAGTTGTCTTGTGGTTGTTGTTGTTGTTAACTCATGAACTGATGGCCTTAATCTAAGTTGTCTTGTGGTTGTTGTTGATGTTAACTCACAAACTGATGGCCTTAATCTAAGTTGTCTTGTGGTTGTTGTTGTAGTACGGAGTTTAGACTGACGGCCTTAATCTAAGTTGTCTTGTGGTGGTTGTTGTAGTACGGAGTTAGACTGATGGCCTTAATCTAAGTTGTCTTGTGGTTGTTGTTGTAGTACGGAGTTAGACTGATGGCCTTAATCTAAGTTGTCTTGTGGTTGTTGTTGTAGTACGGAGTTAGACTGACGGCCTTAATCTAAGTTGTCTTGTGGTGGTTGTTGTAGTACGGAGTTAGACTGATGGCCTTAATCTAAGTTGTCTTGTTGTTGTTGTTAACTCAAACTGATGGCCTTAATCTAAGTTGTCCTGTGGTTGTTGTTGTTGTAGTACGGAGTTAGACTGATGGCTTTAATGTAAGTTGTCTTGTGGTTGTTGTTGTAGTAACGGAGTTAGACTGATGGCCTTAATCTAAGTTGTCTTGTGGTTGTTGTTGTTGTAGTACGGTGTTAGACTGACGGCCTTAACCTAAGTCGTCTTGTGGTTGTTGTTGTTGTTGTGGTTGTTGTTGCTAACTCACAAACTCATGGCCTTAATCTAAGTTGTCTTGTTGTTGTTGTAGTAATGGAGTTAGACTGATGACCTTAATCTAAGTTGTCTTGTTGTTGTTGTTGTTAACTCACAAACTGATGGCCTTAATCTAAGTTGTCTTGTGATTGTTGTTGTTGTTGTTGTTAACTCACAAACTGATGGCCTTAATCTAAGTTGTCTTGTGATTGTTGTTGTTGTTGTTAACTCACAAACTGATGGCCTTAATCTAAGTTGTCTTGTGGTTGTTGTTGTTGTTGTTAACTCACAAACTGATGGCCTTAATCTAAGTTGTCCTGTGGTTGTTGTTGTTGTAGTACGGAGTTAGACTGATGGCCTTAATGTAACTTGTCTTATGGTTGTTGTTGTAGTAACGGAGTAAGACTGATGGCCTTAATCTAAGTTGTCTTGTGATTGTTGTTGTTGTTGTTGTTAACTCACAAACTGATGGCCTTAATCTAAGTTGTCTTGTGATTGTTGTTGTTGTTGTTAACTCACAAACTGATGGCCTTAATCTAAGTTGTCTTGTGATTGTTGTTGTTGTTGTTAACTCACAAACTGATGGCCTTAATCTAAGTTGTCTTGTGGTTGTTGTTGTTGTTGTTGTTAACTCACAAACTGATGGCCTTAATCTAAGTTGTCCTGTGGTTGTTGTTGTTGTAGTACGGAGTTAGACTGATGGCCTTAATGTAAGTTGTCTTGTGGTTGTTGTTGTAGTAACGGAGTTAGACTGATGGCCTTAATCTAAGTTGTCTTGTGGTTGTTGTTGTAGTACGGAGTTAGACTGATGGCCTTAATCTAAGTTGTCTTGTGGTTGTTGTTGTTGTAGTACGGAGTTTAGACTGATGGCCTTAATCTAAGTTGTTTTGTGGCTGTTGTTGTAGTACGGAGTTAGACTGATGGCCTTAATCTAAGTTGTCTTGTGGTTGTTGTTGTGGTACGGAGTTAGACTGATGGCCTTTATCTAAGTTGTCTTGTGGTTGTTGTTGTAGTACGGAGTTCGACTCATGGCCTTAATCTAAGTTGTCTTGTGGTTGTTGTTGTAGTACGGAGTTAGACTGATGGCCTTAATCTAAGTTGTCTTGTGGTTGTTGTTGTAGTACAGAGTTAGACTGATGGCCTTAATCTAAGTTGTCTTGTGGTTGTTGTTGTGGTTGTTGTTGTCGTTGTTAACTCACAAACTGATGGCCTTAATCTAAGTTGTCTTGTGGTTGTTGTTGTTGTTAACTCACAAACTGATGGCCTTAATCTAAGTTGTCTTGTGGTTGTTGTTGTTTCGATTTAAAGCTTTCGTGACTGCAAGCATTCATCTTCTTTGGTTCCTTCGGCAAAGTCACGTAGAATGAGAATAAAATAATAAAATAAAATAACCCAATAAAATTCTCACATGATAGCGATGGTGTCAGGTACCGGGACTTTGGTGAAAACAGTTCTCGTTGAAACCCTCTGCTGCCAGACCACCAAGATTATATGTCCTTCCAAAGATACACAAAGAAGATACACCCCTTCGACCCATAGTCTCTACTATCAACTCCCCCACCTATAAATTGGCACGTTTTCTTGCTGATATACTGCGACCTTTCACTGGAAAAAACCACTTCTGCGGTACTAAATTCTACTCACCTGGTATCGACAATCAAAGGCATTTCCCTGTCCCCAGACGACCTGCTTGTCAGTTTTGATGTGGTGTCCTTGTTCACCAAAGTCCCGGTACCTGACACCATCGCTATCATGTGAGAATTTTATTGTGTTATTTTATTTTGTAATTTTATTCTCATTCTACGTGACTTTACCGAAAGAACCAAAAAAAGTTGTTGTTGTTGTTAACTCACAAACTGATGGCCTTAATCTAAGTTGTCTTGTGGTTGTTGTTGTTGTTAACTCACAAACTGATGGCCTTAATCTAAGTTGTCTTGTGGTTGTTGTTGTTAACTCATAAACTGATGGCCTTAATCTAAGTTGTCTTGTGGTTGTTGTTGTTGTTGTTAATTCACAGACTGATGGCCTTAATCTAAGTTGTCTTGTGGTTGTTGTTGTTGTTGTTGATGTTAACTCACAAACTGATGGCCTTAATCTAAGTTGTCTTGTGGTTGTTGTTGTGGTTGTTGTTGTTGTTGTTTGACTTTGCATCCCACTGGGATTTTTTGCACGAAGCGTTGGTGGTGTCCACGTTGCTTGCTTCTTCTGGAAGATTTTGCTGGTCTTTTTTAACTCCCTGGATTTCCTGTTTTGAACAGAGTCAACACGCAGTCACTTCAAGATGTTGTTCTTGTTTGTGTTTTTGTTGTTGTTGTTTATTTGCTGTTACACCCGATTCAAGAGGCGAATGGCTCACAGAGCCTCTACGCCAATGTACGTGAAACTGAAAACGGAATGATGTTGCTGGCGGCTTCACCTGACGGCCCGTAGATCGATCAAACACCGAGGCGCGTCTAGAACGGTGAGCCAGAGGCTCAGGGATATCGTGGTGAGAGTTGAGTTGCTCTCTTTCAGCTCGGTTGCTACAGCTGATTGCTTCAAGGCGAGTTCTTAGAGAGAGAGACTGGGTTAAATGTCCCCCTCGATGGGGAGCTTGTAGTGAGAGTTGCCTCTCTCAGCTCGGTTGCTACAGCTGATTGCTTCAAGGCGAGTTCTTAGAGAGAGAGAGAGACTGGGTTTAATGTCCCCCTCGATGGGGAGCTTGTAGTGAGAGTTGCCTCTCTCAGCTCGGTTGGTACAGCTGATTGCTTCAAGGTGAGGTCTTAGAGAGAGAGAGAAAGACTGGGTTGTTATTGTGTCCTCTTAACTAGGTTGCTACAGCTGATTGCTTCAAGGAGAGTTCTTAGAGAGAGAGAGAGAGGGAGACTGGGTTGTTAGTGTGTCCTCTTAACTAGGTTGCTACAGCTGATTGCTTCAAGGCGAGTTCTTAGAGAGAGAGAGAGGGAGACTGGGTTGTTATTGTGATCTTCTTAGCCCGGTTGCTACAGCTGATTGCTTCAAGGCGAGTTCTTAGAGAGAGAGAGAGAGAGACTGGGTTAAATGTCCCCCACGATGGAGAATCTTGTGGTGAGAGTTGCTCTCTTAGCTCGGTTGATACAGCTGATTGCTTCAAGGTGAGGTCTTAGAGAGAGAGAGAGACTGGGTTGTTATTGTGTCTTCTTAACTAGGTTGCTACAGCTGATTGCTTCAAGGAGAGTTCTTAGAGAGGGAGAGAGGGAGACTGGGTTGTTATTGTGATCTTCTTAACTAGGTTGCTACAGCTGATTGCTTCAAGGAGAGTTCTTAGAGAGAGAGAGAGAGAGGGAGACTGGGTTGTTAGTGTGTCCTCTTAACTAGGTTGCTACAGCTGATTGCTTCAAGGCGAGTTCTTAGAGAGAGAGAGAGGGAGACTGGGTTGTTATTGTGATCTTCTTAACTAGGTTGCTACAGCTGATTGCTTCAAGGCGAGGTCTTAGAGGGAGAGGGAGAGACTGGGTTGTTATTGTGATCTTCTTAACTAGGTTGCTACAGCTGATTGCTTCAAGGCGAGTTCTTAGAGAGAGAGAGAGACTGGGTTGTTATTGTGTCTTCTTAGCTCGGTTGCTACAGCTGATTGCTTCAAGGAGAGTTCTTAGAGAGAGAGGGAGACTGGGTTGTTAGTGTGTCTTCTTAACTAGGTTGCTACAGCTGATTGCTTCAAGGCGAGTTCTTAGAGAGAGAGAGAGGGAGACTGGGTTGTTATTGTGACTTCTTAGCTCGGTTTCTACAGCTAATTGCTTCAAGGTGAGGTCTTAGAGAGAGAGAGAGGGAGACTGGGTTGTTATTGTGACTTCTTAACCCGGTTGATACAGCTGATTGCTTCAAGGAGAGTTCTTAGAGAGAGAGAGAGAGAGGGAGACTGGGTTGTTAGTGTGTCTTCTTAGCTCGGTTGCTACAGCTGATTGCTTCAAGGCGAGTTCTTAGAGAGAGAGAGAGAGACTGGGTTAAATGTCCCCCACGATGGAGAATCTTGTGGTGAGAGTTGCTCTCTTAACCCGGTTGCTACAGCTGATTGCTTCAAGGCGAGTTCTTAGAGAGAGAGAGAGGGAGACTGGGTTGTTATTCTGTCTTCTTAGCTCGGTTGATACAGCTGATTGCTTCAAGGCAAGTTCTTAGAGAGAGAGAGAGAGGGAGACTGGGTTGTTATTGTGACTTCTTAACCCGGTTGCTACAGCTGATTGCTTCAAGGCGAGTTCTTAGAGAGAGAGAGAGACTGGGTTGTTTTTGTGTCTTCTTAACTAGGTTGCTACAGCTGATTGCTTCAAGGCGAGTTCTTAGAGAGAGAGAGAGGGAGAGACTGGGTTGTTATTGTGATCTTCTTAACTAGGTTGCTACAGCTGATTGCTTCAAGGCTAGTTCTTAGAGAGAGAGAGAGAGAGACTGGGTTGTTAGTGTGTCTTCTTAACTAGGTTGCTACAGCTGATTGCTTCAAGGCTAGTTCTTAGAGAGAGAGACTGGGTTGTTAGTGTGTCTTCTTAACCCAGTTGATACAGCTGATTGCTTCAAGGCGAGTTCTTAGAGAGAGAGAGAGAGACTGGGTTGTTATTGTGACTTCTTAACTAGGTTGCTACAGCTGATTGCTTCAAGGCTAGTTCTTAGAGAGAGAGAGAGGGAGACTGGGTTGTTATTGTGACTTCTTAACTCGGTTGCTACAGCTGATTGCTTCAAGGCGAGTTCTTAGAGAGAGAGAGGGAGACTGGGTTGTTAGTGTGTCTTCTTAGCCCGGTTGATACAGCTGATTGCTTCAAGGCGAGTTCTTAGAGAGAGAGAGACTGGGTTGTTATTGTGATCTTCTCAGCTCGGTTGCTACAGCTGATTGCTTCAAGGCGAGTTCTTAGAGAGAGAGAGAGAGACTGGGTTGTTATTGTGATCTTCTCAGCTCGGTTGCTACAGCTGATTGCTTCAAGGCGACTTCTTAGAGAGAGAGAGGGAGACTGGGTTGTTATTGTGTCGTCTTAACTAGGTTGCTACAGCTGATTGCTTCAAGGCGAGTTCTTAGAGAAAGAGAGAGAGAGGGAGACTGTGTTGTTATTGTGACTTCTTACCTCGGTTGCTACAGCTGATTGCTTCAAGGCGAGTTCTTAGAGAGAGAGAGAGGGAGACTGGGTTGTTATTGTGATCTTCTTAACTAGGTTGCTACAGCTGATTGCTTCAAGGCGAGTTCTTAGAGAGAGAGAGAAAGACTGGGTTGTTAGTGTGTCTTCTTAGCCCGGTTGATACAGCTGATTGCTTCAAGGCGAGTTCTTAGAGAGAGAGAGAGACTGGGTTGTTATTGTGATCTTCTTAACTAGGTTGCTACAGCTGATTGCTTCAAGGCGAGTTCTTAGAGAGAGAAAGACTGGGTTGTTATTGTGATCTTATTAGCCCGGTTGGTACAGCTGATTGCTTCAAGGCGACTTCTTAGAGAGAGAGAGAGAGGGAGACTGGGTTAAATGTCCCCCACGATGGAGAATCTTGTGGTGAGAGTTGCTCTCTTAACCCGGTTGCTACAGCTGATTGCTTCAAGGCGAGTTCTTAGAGAGAGAGGGAGAGACTGGGTTGTTATTGTGATCTTCTTAACTAGGTTGCTACAGCTGATTGCTTCAAGGCGAGTTCTTAGAGAGAGAGAGAGACTGGGTTGTTATTGTGTCTTCTTAGCTCGGTTGCTACAGCTGATTGCTTCAAGGTGATGTCTTATAGAGAGAGAGAGAGACTGGGTTGTTAGTGTGTCTTCTTAGCCCGGTTGATACAGCTGATTGCTTCAAGGCGAGTTCTTAGAGAGAGAGGGAGAGACTGGGTTGTTATTGTGTCTTATTAGCCCGGTTGGTACAGCTGATTGCTTCAAGGTGAGGTCTTAGAGAGAGAGAGAGAGTGACTGGGTTGTTAGTGTGACTTCTTAACCCGGTTGCTACAGCTGATTACTTCAAGGCGAGTTCTTAGAGAGAGAGAGAGACTGGGTTGTTAGTGTGTCTTCTTAGCCCGGTTGATACAGCTGATTGCTTCAAGGCGAGTTCTTAGGGAGAGAGAGAGAGAGAGACTGGGTTGTTAGTGTGTCTTCTTAGCCCGGTTGCTACAGCTGATTGCTTCAAGGCGAGTTCTTAGAGAGAGAGAGAGGGAGACTGTGTTGTTATTGTGTCTTAGCTCGATTGCTACAGCTGATTTGTGAGTCTTAGAGAGACAGAGACTGGGTTAAAAATGTCCCCCGTGCGGGTGTTTGCGTGAAACCATATCCGGGCAAGAGCGTGCGGATTTTCGTTGTTTTTGTGTGTGTGCGAGTGAGTGTGTGCGTGTGTGTGTGTGTGTCACGTCGATTTTTAATATATATAAACACACACACACACACGCGCGCGAAAAACTGTAGATACTGGCACAACCCTGAAGCGTGAATTCTTTCGGCCCGGGACATGGGTCAGACCTGGAGGCGTGACCCCCCGTGACCCCCCCTGACCCCCTGACCCTAACCCACTGACCTGAGACGTCGTAACAACATCCAACGTTGTACCCTTGGGGTGTGGCATACCGGCTAGACCTCGTCAGCGTCACTTCCGTGAGCTGCTACGCACGTGCGTACGTGTGTTGGGGAGTAGAATGAGGATCTCGGAGTGGGATCTCCGCGTTTTTGGGGGGGGTTTCTCTCTTGGCCCAGTTGCTTCATCCAAGACTCCGCGTACTGAACGTTCACTGCCTACAACTCATCCACGCCCCCGGGGGGGAAGGGTAGAGACACACAGAGAGAGAGAGAGAGACACACAACATAGACACACACAGAGAGAGAGAGACACACAACATAGACACACACAGGGAGAGAGAGACACAACATAGACACACAGAGAGAGACACACAACATAGACACACACAGAGAGAGAGACACACAACATAGACACAGAGAGAGAGACACACAACATAGACACACACACAGAGAGAGACACACAACATAGACACACACAGGGAGAGAGAGAGACACACAACATAGACACACAGAGAGAGAGACACACAACATAGACACACAGAGAGAGACACACAACATAGACACACACAGGGAGAGAGAGACACACAACATAGACACACACAGGGAGAGAGAGACACACAACATAGACACACACAGGGAGAGAGAGAGAGACACAACATAGACACACACAGGGAGAGAGAGAGAGAGAGACACACACAACATAGACACACACACAGAGAGAGAGAGACACACAACATAGACACACACAGGGAGAGAGAGAGACACACAACATAGACACACAGAGAGAGACACACAACATAGACACACACAGGGAGAGAGAGACACACAACATAGACACACAGAGAGAGAGACACACAACATAGACACAGAGAGAGAGAGACACACAACATAGACACACACACAGAGAGACACACAACATAGACACACACAGGGAGAGACACACAACATAGACACACAGAGAGAGAGACACACAACATAGACACACAGAGAGAGACACAGAACATAGACACACACAGGGAGAGAGAGACACACAACATAGACACACAGAGAGAGAGAGACACACAACATAGACACACACAGGGAGAAAGAGAGACACACAACATAGACACACAGAGAGAGACACACAACATAGACACACAGAGAGAGACACACACAACATAGACACACACACAGAGAGACACACAACATAGACACACACAGGGAGAGACACACAACATAGACACACAGAGAGAGAGACACACAACATAGACACACAGAGAGAGATACAGAACATAGACACACACAGGGAGAGAGAGACACACAACATAGACACACAGAGAGAGAGACACACAACATAGACACACACAGGGAGAGAGAGAGACACACACAACATAGACACACAGAGAGAGAGAGAGAGAGAGACACACAACATAGACACACAACATAGACACACACAGAGAGAGAGAGAGACACAACATAGACACACACAGGGAGAGAGAGACACCCAACATAGACACACAGAGAGAGAAACACACAACATAGACACACACAGAGAGAGAGAGACACACAACATAGACACACACAGGGAGAGAGAGAGAGACACAACATAGACACACAGAGAGAGACACAACATAGACACACACACAGAGAGAGACACAACATAGACACACACAGGGAGAGAGAGACACACAACATAGACACACACAGAGAGAGACACACAGAGAGAGACACACAGGGAGAGAGAGAGAGAGACACACAACATAGACACACACAGAGAGAGAGACACACAACATAGACACACACAGAGAGAGAGACACACAACATAGACACACACAGGGAGAGAGAGAGACACAACATAGACACACAGAGAGAGACACAACATAGACACACACAAAGAGAGAGACACAACATAGACACACACAGGGAGAGAGAGACACACAACATAGACACACACAGAGAGAGAGACACACACAGAGAGAGACACACAGGGAGAGAGAGAGAGACACACAACATAGACACACAGAGAGAGAGAGACACACAACATAGACACACAGAGAGAGACACACAACATAGACACACACAGGGAGAGAGACACACACAACATAGGCACACACAGAGAGAGACACACAACATAGACACACACAGAGAGAGAGAGACACACACAACATAGACACACAGAGAGAGAGACACACAACATAGACACACAGAGAGAGAGCGACACAACATAGACACACACAGAGAGAGAGACACAACATAGACACACACAGGGAGAGAGAGAGACACACACAACATAGACACACACAGAGAGAGACACACAACATAGACACACAGAGAGAGACACACAACATAGACACACAGAGAGAGACACACAACATAGACACACAGAGAGAGACACACAACATAGACACACACAGGGAGAGAGAGAGACACACACAACATAGACACACACAGAGAGAGACACACAACATAGATACACACAGAGAGACACACAACATAGACACACACAGGGAGAGACACACAACATAGACACACAGAGAGAGACACACAACATAGACACACAGACAGAGACACACAACATAGACACACACAGAGAGAGAGAAACACAACATAGACACAGAGAGAGAGACAGAGAGAGAGAGACACACAACATAGACACACACAGAGAGACACACAACATAGACACACAGAGAGAGACACACAACATAGACACACAGAGAGAGACACACAACATAGACACACACACAGAGAGAGACACACAACATAGACACACAGAGAGAGACACAACATAGACACACAGAGAGAGAGACACACAACATAGACACACACAGAGAGAGAGAGAGACACACAACATAGACACACAGAGAGAGACACACAACATAGACACACACAGAGAGAGATAGAGAGACACACAACATAGACACACACAGGGAGAGAGAGACACACAACAAAGACACACAGAGAGAGACACACAACATAGACACACACACAGAGAGAGACACACAACATAGACACACAGAGAGAGACACACAACATAGACACACACACAGAGAGACACACAACATAGACACAGAGAGAGACACAACATAGACACACAGAGAGAGACACACAACATAGACACACAGAGAGAGACACACAACATAGACACACACAGGGAGAGAGAGACACACAACATAGACACACAGAGAGAGACACACAACATAGACACACAGAGAGAGAGACACACAACATAGACACACAGAGAGAGACACACACAACATAGACACACACAGAGAGACACACACAACATAGACACACACAGAGAGAGAGACACAACATAGACACACACAGAGAGAGAGAGACACACACAACATAGACACACACACACAGAGAGACACACAACATAGACACACAGAGAGAGACACACAACATAGACACACAGAGAGAGACACACAACATAGACACACACACAGAGAGACACACAACATAGACACACAGAGAGAGACACAACATAGACACACAGAGAGAGACACACAACATAGACACACACACAGAGAGAGACACACACAACATAGACACACACAGAGAGAGAGAAACAACATAGACACACACAGAGAGAGACACACAACATAGACACACAGAGAGAGACACAACATAGACACACAGAGAGAGACACACAACATAGACACACAGAGAGAGACACACACAACATAGACACACACAGGGAGAGAGAGACACACAATATAGACACACACACAGAGAGACACACAACATAGACACACACACAGAGAGACACACAACATAGACACAGAGAGAGAGACACACAACATAGACACACACACACACACAGAGACACACAACATAGACACACACAGAGAGAGACACACAACATAGACACACAGAGAGACACACAACATAGACACACAGAGAGAGACACACAACATAGACACACAGAGAGAGAGACACACAACATAGACACACACAGAGACACACAACATAGACACAGAGAGAGAGAGACACAACATAGACACACAGAGAGAGACACAACATAGACACACAGAGAGAGACACAACATAGACACACAGAGAGAGACACACAACATAGACACACACACACACAGAGAGACACACAACATAGACACACAGAGAGAGACACACAACATAGACACACACAGAGAGAGACACACAACATAGACACACACAGGGAGAGAGAGACACACTACATAGACACACACAGAGAGAGAGACACACACACACAACATAGACACACAGAGAGAGACACACAACATAGACACACACAGAGAGAGACACACAACATAGACACACACAGGGAGAGAGAGACACACTACATAGACACACACAGAGAGAGAGAGACACACACACAACATAGACACACACACAGAGAGACACACAACATAGACACACACAGAGAGAGACACATCATAGACACACACAGGGAGAGAGAGAGACACACTACATAGACACACACAGAGAGAGAGACACACACACACAACATAGACACACACACACAGAGACACACAACATAGACACACACAGAGAGAGACACACAACATAGACACACACAGGGAGAGAGAGACACACTACATAGACACACACAGAGAGAGAGAGACACACACACACAACATAGACACACACACAGAGAGACACACAACATAGACACACACAGAGAGAGAGAAAGTTAATGAAATAACAGAGTTCGACGTTTCGATTGCAACGCAAGCAGTCGTCATCAGGTAGAACTACATTTGAGAGAGAGAGACAGAGAGACAAAACACAGACACGGAGACACACAGACAGACACACAACATAGACACAGAGAGAGACACAGAGAGAGAGAGAGACACAACATAGACACAGAGAGAGACACACAGAGAGAGACAACACACAGACACAGAGACACACAGAGAGAGACGACACAGAGACACACAGAGACACACAACATAGACACAGAGAGAGACGCACAGACACACACAGAGAGACAACACAGAGACACAGAGAGAGACACACACAGAGAGAGAGACGCAACTTAGACACAGACAGAGACACACAGAGAGAGAGACAACACACAGACAGAGACACACAGAGAGAGAGACAACAGACACAGAGAGAGACACACAGAGAGACGCAACTTAGACACAGACAGAGACACACAGAGAGAGACAACACACAGACACACAGACAGAGACACACAGAGAGAGAGACGACACAGAGACACACAGAGACACACAACATAGACACAGAGAGAGACGCACAGACACACACACAGAGACAACACAGAGACACAGAGAGACACACACAGAGAGAGAGACGCAACTTAGACACAGACAGAGAGACACAGAGAGAAACAACACACAGACACACAGACAGAGACACACAGAGAGAGACGACACAGAGACACACAGAGACACACAACATAGACACAGAGAGAGACGCACAGACACACACACACAGAGACAACACAGAGACACAGACAGAGACACAGAGAGAGAGACGCAACTTAGACAAAGACAGAGACACACAGAGAGAAACAACACAGAGACACAGACAGAGACACAGAGAGAGAGAGAGACGACACAGAGACACACAGAGACACACAACATAGACACAGAGAGAGACGCACAGACAGACACACAGAGAGACAACACAGAGACACAGAGAGAGACACAGAGAGAGAGACGCAACTTAGACACAGACAGAGACACACAGAGAGAGAGACAACACACATACACACAGACAGAGACACACAGAGAGAGAGAGACGACACAGAGACACACAGAGACACACAACATAGACACAGAGAGAGACGCACAGACACACACACACAGAGACAACACAGAGACACAGACAGAGACACACAGAGAGAGACAACACACAGACACACAGACAGAGACACACAGAGAGAGATACACACCCACAAACTACCCCAGCCTGGTGCTAATTACCCCCTAGGCTGGGGTTCCATCGCTACCCCAGGGGTAGGGTACTGGGTGTTAAGACTATCAGGTGGTGTGTGTGTAGGTGTTAAGACTATCAGGTGGTGTGTGTGTAGGTGGGTGTTAAGACTATCAGGTGGTGTGTGTGTGTAGGTGGGTGTTAGACTATCAGGTCGTGTGTGTGTAGGTGGGTGCTAGACTATCAGGTGGTGTGTGTGTAGGTGGGTGTTAGACTATCAGGTGGTGTGTGTGTAGGTGGGTGTTAGACTATCAGGTGGTGTGTGTGTAGGTGGGTGTTAGACTATCAGGTGGTGTGTGTGTAGGTGGGTGTTAAGACTATCAGGTGGTGTGTGTGTAGGTGTTAAGACTATCAGGTGGTGTGTGTGTAGGTGGGTGTTAGACTATCAGGTGGTGTGTGTGTAGGTGTTAAGACTATCAGGTGGTGTGTGTGTAGGTGGGTGTTAAGACTATCAGGTGGTGTGTGTGTGTAGGTGGGTGTTAGACTATCAGGTCGTGTGTGTGTAGGTGGGTGCTAGACTATCAGGTGGTGTGTGTGTAGGTGGGTGTTAGACTATCAGGTGGTGTGTGTGTAGGTGGGTGTTAGACTATCAGGTGGTGTGTGTGTAGGTGGGTGTTAGACTATCAGGTGGTGTGTGTGTAGGTGGGTGTTAGACTATCAGGTGGTGTGTGTGTAGGTGGGTGTTAATACTATCAGGTGGTGTGTGTAGGTGGGTGTTAGACAATCAGGTGGTGTGTGTGTAGGTGGGTGTTAAGACTTTCAGGTGGTGTGTGTAGGTGGGTATTAGACTTTCAGGTGGTGTGTGTGTAGGTGGGTGTTAAGACTCTCAGGTGGTGTGTGTAGGTGGGTGTTAAGACTTTCAGGTGGTGTGTGTGTAGGTAGGGTGTTAAGACTCTCAGATGGTGTGTGTGTAGGTAGGTGTATAGACTATCAGGTGGTGTGTGTAGGTGGGTGTTAGACTTTCAGGTGGTGTGTGTAGGTGTGTGTTAAGACTATCAGGTGGTGTGTGTAGGTGGGTGTTAAGACTTCCAGGTGGTGTGTGTGTAGGTAGGTGTTAGACTATCAGGTGGTGTGTGTGTAGGTGGGTGTTAGACTTTCAGGTGGTGTGTGTGTAGGTGGGTGTTAGACTTTCAGGTGGTGTGTGTAGGTGTGTGTTAAGACTATCAGGTGGTGTGTGTAGGTGGGTGTTAAGACTTCCAGGTGGTGTGTGTGTAGGTAGGTGTTAGACTATCAGGTGGTGTGTGTGTAGGTGGGCAAAACAACCCCCTACCTCCTCTTCGCGGTGCCGGTCGGGCAACTCTGTCGTGGACAGCGCTGTGGGGGGAGATCCAATTTTTATTGGCTCCTCCCTTCATGGCATATGTGTCCACCACAGGGGCTAAACGGGGGCTCTGGACGGGTGCGAGGGGCTGGTAACCCCTTCACCTTCAATTAATTACCACGAAACCACGAATTAAACTGAAATATGTAACAACTAAGCTTGTGCCGGAGGCCCCGGGGGGCCAGGCGTCTATGACGTCTCCTGGCCAAACCCCAATTGGCGGAGCCAGGAGATTGAATACCTACCCTCGGGGCTACTCCAGAAACAACGAAAAGCCACTACGGGTGGCCACGTGGAATGTTCGAACGCTCACTGCAGAGGAGAGGCTGCCACTCCTCTGTCGGGAGCTGGACCGGTACCGCCTGGATCTATGCGGCATTCAGGAGGTCCGGTGGACCGGCTCTGGCTCCTGCCACCATGAGGGGTGGACAGTCCTCTACTCGGGGCAGCAGACTGCCAAACAACAGGGTGTGGGTCTTCTTTTGAACAAAAGAATGAAGGGGGCGTGGGAGCGTGGCGGTGAGGTGTGGGAAGCTGTAAGCCCCAGGCTACTTTGGGCTCGCCTTCCCATCAACCGGAGGCGAGGAATGGTGGTTGTGGTTACTTATGCCTCCACCGAAGATGAACATCCGTGGAGGGATGCAGGCAAAGCCGATGAGTCAGATGCCTTCTATGACCTTCTGTCACAGGTGCTGGCTAAAGTGGCCCCTCGGGATAGAGTCATCATGTTGGGTGACTTCAATGCCCGAGTTGGTCATGATACTGGCACCTGGTCTGGAGTGATTGGAGGGCATGGGCCAGATCAGCTCAATAACAACGGTAGGAGGCTGCTAGATTTTTGTGCAGCCCATGGGCTTGTAATTACCAACACGCTGTTCCGGCATCGGCGTATCCACACAACATCATGGATGCATGCCGGGTCCAAGCAAGAACATCTGCTGGACTACATAGTGACGGACCAGCGAATGCGAGCCCATGTCCTTGACACCAGGACCTACCGTGGAGCTGATCTGCCCTCTGACCATCGACTAGTCATCTGTAAGATGCGCCTGCCATTCTTCCACTCCGGTGGTGGGTGTACACCCAGGACCCCATTCCAACATAAAGTGGCCTGGTCTCAGTTATCTAATGAAAGTTGCCAGCGAGAATTTCATCATCGCTTGCGGCTGGGATTGGCATCGTCCCCGACTCCTCCTGATGTCGAGGGTAAATGGGCGAGGTTTAGGACTGTGACTCATGCAGCTGCAATGGCTGCTTTGGGTACGCGGTCCAGACCTCCCCAGAGACCCTGGCTGACAGAGGAGGTGTTCAGGATGGTTGAGAAAAAGCGACAGGCCCACTGTCATCGGCTACAGATTCCCACGTCAGAGAATGAGGAGGCTTACCGCAGCCTTCGCTCGGAGGTTCGGAGAGCCGTGAGGCGCTGCAAGGATGGGTGGTGGTCGCGGGTTGCTGAGGAGATGGAGTCTGCCTCAGTGGCCCGTGATCACAAATCTCTATTTAACTCCATCAAAAAAGTAACCTGCAGCGCCACACCTATTACCATCATTAGGGGAAAAAACGGTGATCCAATCTCCGACCCCCAGGAACAGGTTCGCAGATTTGCTGAGCATTTCTGTGAGGTCCTGGGGGAGGGAAAATCCCTCAGCCAGGAAAACATCGTGGCAAAAAGTGAGGATGACCCTGCTGAGGCTGCGGTGCCTCAAATATTGGAAGAAGTCACCCCCTGTGAGTGGCTGGCTGAGGTGCCATCTGCTGAGGAAGTATTGAAGGCGATCCGGAGTCTGAGCCCAGGAAAGGCAGCGGGCAGAGATGATCTCCCAAGTGAAATGCTGAGGGAGGGTGGCGTTTGTGCACAGACTGCCCTATATGACATCATAATAACAGTCTGGACCACTGGACGGGTTCCGCAGGATTGGAAGGATGCCCTGGTGGTCCCCCTTTTAAAGAAGGGAGACCGCACAGACTGTAACAACTACAGGGGCATCTCACTCCTCAGTGTGCCGGGAAAGGTCCTGGCAAGGATTATTCAGCATCGCCTTGCCAGGCACGCTGAGGAGAGGCTTGCGGAGCCCCAATGCAGTTTCAAGAAAGGGCGGTCCTGCACAGATGCCATATTTTATGTCCGTCTGCTACAGCAGAGGTGTAGGGAATTCCAACAAGACCTACATCTCTGCTTTATTGACCTGGTTAAGGCCTATGATACTATCAGTAGGCCTGGGCTCTGGGTCGTTCTTCGTGCTTTTGGAGTACCTGACCCTCTGCTCACGATCATTAAGGACCTTCATGATGGTGAGCGGGCCCGGGTAAAACTACGTGGCCGGGAGTCAGAGCCATTCCCTGTACACCTTGGGGTGCGACAGGGATGTCCTCTGGCTCCCACATTATTTAACATCTATTTTGACCACGTAGTTCGTGAAGCCTTCAATAGCTGTACCGGGGGAATCTCCATATGGTACAGATATAATGGGAGGCTAATCGATGCCCGGGTGCGGTCAAGGGATGGCTCCCTATTGCTCAACCACGTTATGTATGCTGATGATTTGGTAATAGCTGCTCAGTCAGAGGAGGAGTTGGAGACGCTGCTGCTGAGACTGGAGCGTGCCACTAAGAGGTGGGGCCTTACCATCAGCCCCACCAAAACTAAGCACCTGCCTGGGTATTTTGTACCATCGGACACTCCACCCCCACAACTCCCAATCGGTGATGGGGCAGTTGTGGAGAGAGTGGAGAGTTTCCCATACCTGGGCAGTGTGCTTATGACTGGCTCCAGTTTAACAGCAGAGGTCTCACTCCGAATCAGTCGAGCGGCAATATCTTTTCATCGGTTGCGTAACGCTGTGTGGAAGCTACCTGGTCTGTCGCTCCGCACTAAGCTTCAGGTTTTCTCGGCCACGGTCATTCCCTCCCTTCTCTACGCTTGCGAAACGTGGACCCCCCTAATGGAACATCTTCGCCGGTTAGAAACATTTAGGCTGGCCTGCCTACGATCCATCCTGGGTTTAACCAGACTGGATTGTGTGAGGAGCTCACAAATCCTTGAAAGATCTGGGCAGGGTCCCATCGGTGAGCTCCTCCGGCAGGCAAGGCTGCGATGGCTGGGTCATGTAGCCCGCATGCCCAGCCACCGCATGCCGAAACAGCTTTTGTTTGGCCGGATTGAGGGGGCTAAGCTGGCGCGGCACGGGCTAGAGAAGAGATGGACTGATGTGGTACAGGAGGACGTGGAGCTGAGTGGACTTGCCGATGTCTGGTACCAGCGGTGTCAAGATCGGCCTCTGTGGAGGAGGCTCGTGAAGGACACTACTGGGCAGTTGGAGGCAGTCGCCCTCCAACAACAACGGAGGGCGGAGGAGCGACGCTCAGAACAACGAGCGGAGCGCCGGGTGGCTAAAGCACAGCAGGTTGGCACAGTAGGGGGCACAGGTGGTGCATCAGCCAGTCATCTCAGTCAGTCGACCCGTGGCACCTGGGTCTGCCCCGTGACCTCCTGCCAGCGGGCGTTCGACACTTCACGTGGCCTCAGGGTGCACATAGCCTGGCACAAGCGTCGTGGTGACGTCACCGCCACTTAGTGGCGAATGGCGGTTGTTGTTGAGTGAGTGAGTGGGTGAGTGAGTGAGTGTGTGGGTGAGTGAGTGTGTGGGTGAGTGAGTGAGTGGGTGGTTGAGTGAGTGAGTGAGTGTGTGGGTGAGTGAGTGAGTGGGTGGGTGAGTGAGTGAGTGGGTGAGTGAGTGGGTGGGTGAGTGAGTGAGTGAGTGGGTGAGTGAGTGAGTGAGTGGGTGAGTGAGTGGGTGAGTGAGTGGGTGAGTGAGTGAGTGAGTGGGTGAGTGAGTGAGTGGGTGAGTGAGTGGGTGAGTGAGTGAGTGGGTGAGTGAGTGAGTAAGTGAGTGAGTGGGTGAGTGGGTGAGTGAGTGAGTGAGTGGGTGAGTGGGTGAGTGGATGATTGAGTGGGTGAGTGAGTGGGTGAGTGAGTGAGTGGGTGAGTGAGTGGGTGAGTGAGTGAGTGGGTGAGTGAGTGAGTGGGTGAGTGAGTGAGTGAGTGGGTGAGTGAGTGAGTGGGTGCGTGAGTGAGTGGGTGAGTGAGTGAGTGAGTGGATGAGTGAGTGGGTGAGTGAGTGAGTGAGTGGTGTGAGTGGGTGAGTGGGTGAGTGAGTGAGTGAGTGGGTGAGTGAGTGGGTGAGTGAGTGGGTAGGTGAGTGAGTGTGTGGGTGAGTGGGTGAGTGAGTGAGTGAGTGTGTGAGTGAGTGGTGGGTGAGTGATTGGGTGAGTGTGTGAGTGGGTGAGTGAGTGTGTGGGTGAGTGAGTGTGTGGTGAGTGAGTGAGTGGGTGGGTGAGTGAGTGAGTGAGTGGGTGAGTGGGTGAGTGAGTGAGTGGGTGAGTGAGTGAGTGAGGTGAGTGAGTGAGTGGGTGAGTGAGTGAGTGAGTGAGTGAGTGGGTGAGTGAGTGGTGGTGGGTGAGTGAGTGGTGAGTGGTGGTGAGTGAGTGTGTGGTGTGTGAGTGAGTGTGTGAGTGAGTAGTGAGTGAGTGGTGATGGTGAGTGGGTGAGTGGGTGAGTGGAGTGAGTGAGTGGGTGAGTGAGTGGGGAGTGAGTGGAGTGAGTGGGTGGGTGAGTGAGTGAGTGGTGAGTGATGGTGAGTGAGTGAGTGAGTGGGTGAGTGAGTGGGTGGGGGAGTGGGTGAGTGAGTGGGTGAGTGAGTGGGTGAGTGAGGTGAGTGGGTGAGTGAGTGAGTGAGTGGGTGAGTGAGTGGGTGAGTGAGTGGGTGAGTGAGTGGTGAGTGAGTGTGTGGGTGAGTGGGTGGTGAGTGGGTGAGTGAGTGGGTGGTGGGTGAGTGAGTGGGTGAGTGGTGTGTGAGTGAGTGGGTGAGTGGGTGGAGTGAGGTGAGTGGGGGGTGTGTGGGTGAGTGGGGTGGTGTGGGTGGGTGAGTGTGAGTGAGTGTGAGGGGGGTAGCACG